>NW_024352139.1:0-788 GCF_902729225.1 Pteropus medius
CCGACCGGCAAGCCTCGGAAGAACCTCGCTCCCCGGCAAAGCCCCGCTCGTGCGTCCCCCTCGGCCAGCGTGCGGGCAGCCGGACTCGAGCGTCGGCGTCCGGCCACGCTCCCAGCCCGTCGACGGAGACGTTTCTGGTCTGTGGACCTCCCGCTGCCCTGTTTCTCCCAAGTTTGCCCTTGGACTTGCGTCAGGCCCCATCCGCCGGCTCCGATAATTCCACTTCTCATGTCCAGGGAGCTCGGCGTCCATGCTGGGGGCTTTCCTGGGAAGTCGGGGTGCCTGGCTGTGCGCCCCCTCCCTTGCGGGAGCCTCCTCCTGGGCCTGCTGAGTCCAGTCTGAGTGAAGCGTCTTACGAAGCCCATGCGTGGGGGATCGCCCAGCCTTCGCCCCTCACCTCGCCGCCCCTGGTGATTGTCCGAGCACCCTCTCGCCCTGCCCGGTGGCCGCGAACGCCCCGCCCGCCCCACCGGAGCGGAGCCCAGTCCCTCTCCGCACCGCAGCGACCTTGCACGAGCCCCCTTACCGTGTTTCCCAGTGTCTGGTCAACTTTTCCCTTTGCAAGGAGAAAGCCAAAGCTCGGACACCTTCACCCTGTCCCCAGGAAGAGCTAGGAGGGCGGGCGGTGCGGGCCGGGTGCCATGGCGTGCGCCGGGCACGGGGCCTCCACGCTGCCTCCCAGGGGCACCGGACGTGGGACGTGCCCCATGTCTCTGAACTAAGACCCCACGGTCATTGGTCCTGCTGGGCAGACCCTTCTTCCCTGTGGCCGGACCTGAGGAGGGGCA
>NW_024352140.1:0-513 GCF_902729225.1 Pteropus medius
GATGTTCCACTCACTCTTCTGGTCCCTCATGAGTCTGACTCAGCTGCTCCTCCAGGTGTGAGATTTCCAGTCTCAGTTCCTGCAAAGGAAGAAGTGGGGGACACCTGGCTCTCTGTTCTTTCCCATCTTCCACCCCTGGGATCCTCTTCCAAGGTCAATTCCATTCCCCAGACTTCTTTGGGCTCTTCCAGACACAAGGGACACAGGGAAGGAAGCTTAGGAGGCCAAAGAGAGACAGAGAGCAGCAGGAACCCAGAAGGTAACCTACCAGCCAGGAAAATTAAAAGGAAGGCGGAGACGGAGACGCACAGGACAACGAGCCACGTTCACAGAAAAGCAAGAGATGCACGAGGTGTAAGACCAAGGACCAAGAGAGAGCAGTCGCCCTGGCAGACAGACTAGGTCCAGAGCGGGCCTGAGACAGAACTTACATGAGCCAGCGGCCACACAGAGAGATGAGGAGGGGACATGCGGTGAGAAGACAGCCACAGAGAGTGGAAGTGAATGGAAAAC
>NW_024352141.1:0-399 GCF_902729225.1 Pteropus medius
TAAACACCTTTGTAAAAAATATTTTATTTATGTCTTAATTAAAGTTTGTTCATTTTAGAAAGGGTCATGAACGCTGGGTAATGCATTTTAGTTGCAACTGAAGTTCTTAAGTCGATTAAATATGACATGACCATATACCAAACATAGAGCTTTATGGCACCACAAAGTATTAAATGTTAGTTAAATTGATTCATTAACATAAGAGAAAAAATAGATTCAGCTAGTCTTTTCATCTCATCTATTTGATTTTTAAAACTGATGCTGAAGTAGAGAATGTGGCTTGGATATATGGTCAAATGGAGTTTCTAATTTGAACTTAACTCTAAAACTTAGCTTTTCCTTTTGTGTGAGCAGAACCTGCCCTAGCAGAATTATCACATGGTATAGACCAAACCAGAA
>NW_024352142.1:0-676 GCF_902729225.1 Pteropus medius
AATTGGCTATAGAATATGAATGAAGGGGACATGCCACAAATGCCTCTCAAAGTTCTGGCTTAATGAACTATATGAGTGAGGAAAAACAAGAAAAGGAATAGATGCAAGTGGTAGTACAGGAGTTGACTCTGAGATGTATATTACATATGCAAATAGAGATGCGAATATCAGAAGAGAGGAATGGACTAGAAATACAAATGAGGGAGATATCGGGTCATAGGTAATATGGAAACCATAGGAGTCAGATCACGTTGGAGGAAATATGGTGTGAGTGGAATGTTCAGTTCAGAGCCCTGAGGCAAACCAACATTTAGATCTTAGAGGAGGAAGAATGTGCCAACGAAAATAAGCAGCATCAGCCAGAAAAGATAGGAAGAAAGCCAAGATGTATTTCCCATCTCTATAAGAATTTGCTTCAAATTCTCATCACATTAATCACCCATGAAGATGATAAACAAAGCACAAAGTCACAGAAACACTCCTCCACATAATGTAATAGAGTTCCCTAATTATTCAATTACATCATTGCCAATTCACATTAAAAAAATTATCTGTAGGAGAAATTCCTGAATACATACAAACACTTAAAGATACAGAAGATAATATAAGAAAATGTTAACAGAGGTTATATCTAATGACAGAATTATGGATAGTTTTTACTTTATTTCATTTTTCT
>NW_024352143.1:0-496 GCF_902729225.1 Pteropus medius
CTCCCAACTGAACTCTTTCCAGCGGGTGACGGCCGCCATGGACGGAGGGGCCAAAGCATCCCCGGGTACGCTGTCTGTGGGCGGCCCTGACCCCTGCAAGAGGATGCAGATACGAATGAGACGTAGTTTGTACCTCTAGGAGCTCAAAGTGTCAGTGAGTGCTCCTCCAACTTCGCCACCCCAGTACCCGCAGATGACCGGGCATGGCCCACAGAGCCCCAAGGCCCCGGGAGGGCTGTGCATTTGCCGCAAGTGAGCCTTTTCTCGGAAGCCTGCGATTCTGGCTCAAAATGGACGTCACCAGAGAGCTTTTCGCCAAAGCTCCCATATACATATAGATGCATATATATATATTCATCTATATGCATCTATATGTACATGGTAGATTTTCGAAGGAAACCTGCATGGACCCCTGGTCTACCAGAGAAGACAGGCCGCTGCTAGCACCTCCACCTCCCCGCAGTGTGGACACCGGGCGTTCCAGAGCCACAATTCA
>NW_024352144.1:0-4904 GCF_902729225.1 Pteropus medius
GGGTACTGGGGTGGCGAAGTTGGAGGAGCCCTCACTGACACTTTGCGCTCCTAGAGGTACAAACTACGTGTCATTCGTCTCTGCATCCTCTTGCAGGGGTCAGGGCCGCCCACGGACAGCGTACCCTGGGATGCTTTGGCCCCTCCGTCCATGGCGGCCGTCACCCGCTGGAAAGAGTTCAGTTGGGAGATACTGCAGACAGCTTTCGGTCTGAATTCGGCCTCCGTGCCTTAGGAGCTTTGCGATCAGCTCTTTCAGCCTTTCATTTCTTCATTTTGAATGCGTCCACGGGGACCATGACGACCATCCCAGGCTGAAAGGTGAGGGAGCGGGAGGTGTCTGCTTCCGTCCTGAAGTCTGATTTCCACTGCGGAAAGCGGGAAGGAGCCGAGGCCTGAGGAAGGAGCCCCGGGGCCTCCGGGATGAAAAGAGATCATGCTGAATTGTGGCTCTGGAACGCCCGGTGTCCACACTGCGGGGAAGTGGAGGTGCTAGCAGCGGCCTCTCTTATGTGGTAGACCAGGGGTCCACGCAGGTTTCCTTCGAAAATCCACCATATACATATACATGCACATAGATGAATATATATATGCATATATATGTACATGGTAGCTTTGGCGAAAAGCTCTCTGGTGACGTCCATTTTGAGCCAGAATCGCAGACTTCCGAGAAAAGGCTCACTTGCGGCAAATGCACAGCCCTCCCGGGGCCTTGGGGCTCTGTGGGCCATGCCGGTCATCTGCGGGTACTGGGGTGGCGAAGTTGGAGGAGCACTCACTGACACTTTGAGCTCCTAGAGGTACAAACTACGTGTCATTCGTCTCTGCATCCTCTTGCAGGGGTCAGGGCCGCCCACAGACAGCGTACCCGGGGATGCTTTGGCCCCTCCGTCCATGGCGGCCGTCACCAGCTGGAAAGAGTTCATTTGGGAGACACTGCAGACAGCTGTGGGTCTGAATTCGGCCTCCGTGCCTTAGGAGCTTTGTGATCAGCTCTTTGAGCCTTTCATTTCTTCATTTTGAATGCGTCCCCGGGGACCATTACTACCATCCCAGGCTGAAAGATGAGGGAGAGGGAGGTGTCTGCTTCCGTCCTTAAGTCTGATTTCCACTGCGGAAAGCGGGAAGGAGCCGAGGCCTGAGGAAGGAGCCCCGGGGCCTCCGGGATGAAAAGAGATCATGCTGATTTGTGGCTCTGGAACGCCCGGTGTCCACACTGCGGGGAGGTGGAGGTGCTAGCAGCAGCCTGTCTTCTGTGGTAGACCAGGGGTCCACGCAGGTTTCCTTCGAAAATCCACCATACACATATATATGCATATAGATGAACATATATATGCATATATATGTATATGGTAGCTTTGGCAAAAAGCTCTCTGGTGACGTCCATTTTGAGCCAGAATCGCAGACTTCCGAGAAAAGGCTCACTTAGGCAAATGCACAGCCCTCCCGGGGCCTTGGGGCTCTGTGGGCGATGCTCGGTCATCTGCGGGTACTGGGGTAGCGAAGTTGGAGGAGCACTCACTGACACTTTGAGCTCCTAGAGGTACAAACTACGTCTCATTCGTCTCTGTATGCTCTTGCAGGGTTCAGGGCCACCCACAGACAGCGTACCCAGGGATGCTTTGGCCCCTGCGTCCATGGCGGCCGTCACCCGCTGGAAGAGTTCAGTTGGGAGACACTGCAGACAGCTGTGGGTCTGAATTCGGCCTCCGTGCCTTAGGAGCTTTGCGATCAGCTCTTTGAGCCTTTCATTTCTTCATTTGAATGCGTCCATGGGGACCATTAGGACCATCCCAAGCTGAAAGGTGAGGGAGAGGGAGGTGTCTGCTTCCGTCCTGAAGTCTGATTTCCACTGCGGAAAGCGGGAAGGAGCCGAGGCCTGAGGAAGGAGCCCCGGGGCGTCCGGGATGAAAAGAGATCATGCTGAATTGTGGCTCTGGGCATGCGGTGTCCCACACTACTTGAGGAGAGGTAGAAGGTGCTTAACAGCGGCTATGCTTCTGCAACAGTAGACCAGGGGTCCATGCAGGTTTCCTTCGAAAATCCACCATATACATATATATGCATATAGATGAACATATATATGCATATATATGTATATGGTAGCTTTGGCAAAAAGCTCTCTGTTGACGTCCATTTTGAGCCAGAATCGCAGACTTCCGAGAAAAGGCTCACTTGCGGCAAATGCACAGCCCTCCCGGGGCCTTAGGGCTCTGTGGGCGATGCTCGGTCATCTGCGGGTACTGGGGTAGCGAAGTTGGAGGAGCACTCACTGACACTTTGAGCTCCTAGAGGTACAAACTACGTCTCATTCGTCTCTGTATCCTCTTGCAGGGTTCAGGGCACCCACAGACAGCGTACCCAGGGATGCTTTGGCCCCTCCGTCCATGGCGGCCGTCACCCGGTGGGAAGACTTCAGTTGGGAGGCACTGCAGACAGCTGTGGGTCTGAATTCGGCCTCCGTGCCTTAGGAGCTTCGCGATCAGCTCTCTGAGCCTTTCATTCTTCATTTTGAATGCGTCCACGGGGACCATTACGACCATCCCAGGCAGAAAGGTGAGGGAGAGGGAGGTGTCTGCTTCCGTCTGAAGTCTGATTTCCACTGCGGAAAGCGGGAAGGAGCCGAGGCCTTAGGAAGGAGCCCCGGGGCCTCTGGGATGAAAAGAGATCATGCTGAATTGTGGCTCTGGAACGCCCGGTGTCCCCACTGCGAGGAGGTGGAGGTGCTAGGAGCGGCCTGTCTTCTGTGGTAGACCAGTGGTCCACGCAGGTTTCCTTCGAAAATCCACCATATACATATATATGCATATAGATGAACATATATATGCATATATATGTATATGGTAGCTTTGGCAAAAAGCTCTCTGGTGACGTCCATTTTTGAGCCAGAATCGCAGACTTCCGAGAAAAGGCTCACTTGCGGCAAATGCACAGCCCTCCCGGGGCCTTGGGGCTCTGTGGGCCATGCCGGGTCATCTGCTGGTACTGGGGTGGCGAAGTTGGAGGAGCACTCACTGACACTTTGAGCTCCTAGAGGTACAAACTACGTGTCATTCGTCTCTGCATCCTCTTGCAGGGGGCAGGGCCGCCCACAGACAGCGTACCCTGGGATGCTTTGGCCCCTCCGTCCATGGCGGCCGTCACCCGCTGGAAAAGTTCAGTTGGGAGACACTGCAGACAGCTGTGGGTCTGAATTCGGCCTCCGTGCCTTAGGAGCTTTGCGATCAGCTCTTTGAGCCTTTCATTTCTTCATTTTGAATGCGTCCACGGGGACCATTACGACCATCCCAGGCTGAAAGGTGAGGGAGAGGGAGGTGTCTGCTTCCGTCCTGAAGTCTGATTTCCACTGCGGAAAGCGGGATGGAGCCGAGGCCTGCGGAAGGGCCCAAGGGCCTCGGATAAAAAAGAGATCATGCTGGTGTGGCTCTGGAACGCCCGGTGTCCACGCGGGGAGAGTGGAGGTGTACTGAGAGCTGACTGTCTTCTGTATGGCAGACCGAGGGTCCCGCGCGGGGTTTCCTTCGAAAATCCATCATATACATATATATGCATATAGATGAACATATATATGCATATATATGTATATGGTAGCTTTGGCAAAAAGCTCTCTGCTGACGTCCATTTTGAGCCAGAATCGCAGACTTCCGAAAAAAGGCTCACTTGCGGCAAAAGCACAGCCCTCCCGGGGCCTTGGGGCTCTGAGGGCGATGCTCGGTCTTCTGCGGAGACTGGGGTACCGAAGTTGGAGGAGCACTCACTGACACTTTGAGCTCCTAGAGGTACAAGCCTAACGTGTGTTCTTGTCTCTTCATCCTCTTGCAGGGTTCGGGGGCCGCCACGAACAGCGTACCCGGGGATGCTGGCCCCTCCGTCCATGGCGGCCGTCACCCGCTGGAAAGAGTTCAGTTGGGAGACACCGCAGACAGCTGTGGGTCTGAATTCGGCCTCCGTGCCTTAGGAGCTTTGATCAGCTCTCTGAGCCTTTCATTTCTTCATTTTGAATGCGTCCACGGGGACCATCACGACCATCCCAGGCAGAAAGGTGAGGGCGAGGGAGGTGTCTGCTTCCGTCCTGAAGTCTGATTTCCACTGCGGAAAGCGGGAAGGAGCCTAGGCCTGAGGAAGGAGCCCCAGGGCCTCCGGGATGAAAAGAGATCATGCTGAATTGTGGCTCTGGAACGCCCGGTGTCCACACTGCGGGGAGGTGGAGGTGCTAGCAGCGGCCTGTCTTCTGTGGGAGACCAGGGGGCCACGCAGGTTTCCTTCGAAAATCCACCATATACATATATATGCATATAGATGAATATATATATGCATATATATGTATATGGTAGCTTTGGCGAAAAGCTCTCTGGTGACGTCCATTTTGAGCCAGAATCACAGACTTCCGAGAAAAGGCTCACTTGCGGCAAATGCACAGCCCACCCGGGGCCTTGGGGCTCTGTGGGCCATGCCCGGTCATCTGCGGGTACTGGGGTGGCGAAGTTGGAGGAGCACTCACTGACACTTTGAGCTCCTAGAGGTACAAACTACGTGTCATTCGTCTCTGCATCCTCTTGCAGGGGTCAGGGCCGCCCACGGACAGCGTACCCGGGGATGCTTTGGCCCCTCCGTCCATGGCGGCGTCACCCGCTGGAAAGAGTTCAGTTGGGAGACACTGCAGACAGCTTTGGGTCTGAATTCGGCCTCCGTGCCTTAGGAGCTTTGCGATCAGCTCTTTCCGCCTTTCATTTCCTCATTTTCAATGCGTCCACGGGGACCATTACGACCATCCCAGGCTGAAAGGTGAGGGAGAGGGAGGTGTCTGCTTCCGTCCTTAAGTCTGATTTCCACTGCGGAAAGCGGGAAGGAGCCGAGGCCTGAGGAAGGAGCCCCGGGGCCTCCGGGATGAAAAAGATCATGCTG
>NW_024352145.1:0-4939 GCF_902729225.1 Pteropus medius
CTCCTCCCGAAACGACACCATTTAGGGAGTCACTGGTAAGCCAGTTTCTCCATATTTTACTCTACCTCTACGTTGCCCGCAGGAGAGGTATGCTTTTACTTAAGCTTGTCTCATCATACCTGGATGCTCGAGAAGATTCTTCTTAGCTCACAGTCGCAGTTTCTTTTTGCTTTTAAGTGGGGCTCCCCTGAGGGAGTCCGCTGGTAACTGACTTGGACAGTGCTTCCTCGGGGATTCCAGGACAGGCCTCCCATCGTTAGCTAAGCCTTCGCTCGTGATTTACAAGATTTACGACTTGCAGGGGGACCCATTTTACAGCAAATCGACGGTCTTCTCTGTTCTCCTGCCACACCAGCTCTGCGACCCTAGGCTCTTACGTCCGGCCACGCGATCAGTTTATTAATCAAGGTTTATGAGGATAATTTTCCAGCCTCTCAACTACAGCCAATTTGGAAGGGATTTTACTCTGTCTTTTAATCTTCCCCAACGGCAGTGAAGGTCCCCGGAATTTCCAGTTGGATCCACCACTCTCGAGTCCAACCTGATCTTGAAACTCAAGAGGCCCCTACGGCGGACTCTACTAAGAGCTGAAAACCAACAGAGGACCTGAGGTTCCTCTTCAAAAAAGAAAAACCAGGATAAGTTTTGTATTGCAGAGGCGATTACAGGCAGCACTGCACTCGGCCTTCGAAGAGAGCTAGCGGAGGAAATTGCCAAGGCCATCAAAGAGATGGCCTTTGCCCGACCCACATCCAAGAACGACTGGATTCCTCAGCAGGCCTCGCACTTCAAAATCAAAGAGCCTTAGATCCTCTGACAGCAGGACAAGGAGGAACATGCTCTTATCTCGAAGAAAAATGCTGTTTCTAAGTCAACTGATCAGGACAAGTTTCCACATTTATCCACAGTACACGTAAATCTACAGACCAGATAGACGCAGGCACTCTTACTGGAAAATGACAATCACGGTCACGATCTCTTCTCCAGCTGCCTGTTGTTCCCCTCACCTTTTTATTCTCCTCATCCTGGGGCCACCACTATCTAAATCGCCTTGTTCAATTTGTTTCTTCTACAGTCCAGACAATTCATCTCCAGATGGTCCTTCGAGGAAACCATCACTCCATCAATCCAGTCCATGGA
Source organism: Pteropus medius (assembly GCF_902729225.1). Lineage (NCBI taxonomy): Eukaryota > Metazoa > Chordata > Mammalia > Chiroptera > Pteropodidae > Pteropus > Pteropus medius. The sequence goes on from NW_024352145.1 coordinate 1,141, forward strand.
TCCCATACCATACTGTGATCCCCGAGATAGGCATCGACAACCATTGTCCCTAGTCGACAGAGAGCAAGTATAGGGACCCAAACCTCCACCTTCATCCCTTCTCATCCTGAAGTAGCTAGAGCAGTCATTACCCCAAAACCTGAATGATTTGGGGTCACTAATACTTGAGAGGGGGAAATGCTAGGTAGTTAGACAGACATGAGTGACAAGGGGGAACAAACAAATGAAGGCCTAGCCCAGAGACCCCCCAAAGAACACCCCTTGGTGGTTAAATATTCACTTCTACATCCTGAGAGACTGGAGGACCATAAACTTACAGCTGGTTTAGTCCGGCCACAGATGTTTGTGCAGAAAGTACTACCCTAACCTGCCTACAAACTCAGCCTCATCATACCATCACTGTAATATCATGCCTACGTCCTGAAGTTCATGAATCTAATTATAACAGACTATTCTGGGTAGCTGCGTGGTCACTAGGCAGGGAGTGATATAACGGGCAAATGTCAATCGAAATGACCTCACGTGCCAATCATCTAGGAAAGCCTTTGTAACACCCCATGGTGGCCCTAATGTCATACAGACCGCGGGGTTACAGCCCTCTTTGCTGTAACCTGCTCCTCACCTGGAGCATATTTTCGTTTCCATGTGGTTATAGCCAGTTTAGGCGTGACCCGCTTCTATCTCAAAACATGCCTTTGATAAATCCTACCTCTCATAAGTCTCGCTGAGCTGGAGTTCTTTAGAATTCTTCTGTTCATCAGCAGAGAGAACCGAGACTCCCAGTGTTGCCAAGGCAACGGCAGAGTTCATATCGCCCGGAGCAGTAACAGGAGGAAAGGTGGCCTGGGACGGGGGTTAGCTTCAACAAAAGTTGGCATTCCCTCTGTGCATCCTCCCTGAGGCTTTGGAGTGGACGATTTGCACAGAAGAATCAGGGCAGAATCTGCAGGCTGAGGCCCTGCGCTCCGCATTCGGCACTGCTCCGGTTTCCAGGGTGGATACATGCCGTCAATGATTTCAAGCCAGTGCCTTTGAGCCTTGTGTTTAACTTCATCGAACGATGTTTTGGAAACATGGGGTCAAGTGCTTTACCGCCGGGCATGGGCTGCACTGTCCGTGTCTCAGCGCCAGAACCTGTTCCCGTGAGGGCTTGGCCAGTCTTCAGTGGCGCCCTCGACACTGAGTCACCACACTTTCATCGAGAACTTCCTGTGAGCCCAACAGCATGCTGGCTGCTGGGGTGTGCAGGTGCTCAGGACAGACGTTCCCTGCTTGGGGAAGCCAGGGAACGTCACATCGGCCAACAGAATGGTCGCGAGGAGCGACAAGTGCTAGGAAGGATGCAAACAAGGGGCTGGATGGGAATAAAGGGAAATGCAGTCTCTCCTCTACGTGCCATGGTCCTGCAGGAGAGGCGCCAGCAAGAGAAGAGAGGGAGTCGAGAGACACTTCGAATCTCAAATCGGTAATGTCGCTGATGCATCGATGACGTCGAAAAGGAAGCAGAAGGAACTCAGGATGCTGTCGAGGTTCCTAGCGAACCGAGGACGCTGGTGGGCTACATACTACCACTCACGGGACTGGGGAGTGGGGGAAGCTTGGAGGAAAAACCCGAGAGTCTGCGAGTCAGCAGGTGGTCATGTCAGGTGCACAGCTGGACGTGCACATCTGGAGCTGAGGGGAGCGTTCCGGATCGACAGATACATTTTGGAGCTGTCAGCCTACAGACGCCTTGACCTTCAGGGTGCACTATTCTTATCCACCCTTTACAATGAGAACACTGAGGCTGAGGGCGGTCTAAAGATCCATCTGAAACGTGGCTGGCAGGGAGCAGAGCAGGAGTCGAACCAAGCGTGCACGGCCCCCCAAAGTTGGGATGGCTGGAAGCATGGAGCCCAGACTCTGACAGCCTGGGTTTATATTTCAGGTGTGTGACCTTGGACAAGTCACCTAACCTCTCTGGCTGTCTGTTCATCTGTGAAGCAGAGACATGAAGCATCCTGCCTGCTTCACGAGGTTGCCGTGAGATTAACTGACACCGACCTGTAAAATCCTTAGAACAGTGCCTGGCACGTGGGCTTAGCATATAGTAGATGTTATCTTTCTTTTAAGAATTTTTGAAAGCATCCTGGGGGGCGCAGTAAAAACCTTAACTAAAGTCGAAATTCTGTGGGGTCAAATTGACTCCTTCACCCCCACCCCCCGCCAGACCTCTTTCTTCTATGATGCCTATATTTTCCCTTGCTTTTATCTAGAAGGGAAGAAGGGAAGCATACAGGATGGAAGGCACGCCTATAGCGATGGGACTTTCTCAGCTCCCTCTCTTGGTTCTCATTATGAAGGGGGTGGTCCAGTGGGTAAACGTATCGGAGGTAGGGGTCTGGCAGAACTGGAGCATGAATCTCCGCCTTGCCATTTATAAGCAGTATGACCTTAGTAGAGTTTCTTAACATATGAGCTTCAGTTTACCCATCTATAGAATGGGGAGAATAGTGTCAGCCTCACTGGACTGATAGGAAAGTAACTCTGATGACCCCAATAGAGCAGTAGGCGAGGATGGCGACCCAGACAGCCCTTGGCAATCCACCAGCACTCAAGAGACGTTCTCACACGTGTCCGCTCACGGGCCTGCGAGACAGTGCGTTCAGCTCGCATAGCTGGGAGCAGAATTTTTGGGACTTAGATAATGAGTGTCTGTAATTTGAGCAAGTTTGCCCCAAGATGTTCCCCCAGCCACATCCCCACCTCCAGTGGGGCTGGTCCCCACATCTCCGACAGCACAGAAGATCATCCTTGCCAGAAGGGACCAGAACTCTGGCACCCTAGCTCTGCCCACTGAGCCTTGGAGAGTTTATCAGATGGCCCCCCCCCTATGTAAAAAAACTGCAGCCACAAAATACATGACAGCTGCTCACCACCTCTGGTCTCAGCCTGAGACCCGGTGCCAGAGCTCCCTGTGCGAGGGGCACAGTTCCAGCCACACCTCATGCCCTTGACGTTCCCACTGGCTGGACTCCTGGTCCTACCTCCAAGGTCTCTTAAGGAAGTCCCTGAAACCCCTTGGCCTTTTCAGTAAAGGCTTCCTGCAGCCTGTTTTTCCAGTCCACCAGTCACGTTCTTGTTGCTTCTTTAAGGCTCCTTCCTGATCCGAGTGCAGTCGTCCTCCCTCCAGAGGTGAGAAGTTAATTTCCACCATCAAGTGCTTCCCCATCGGAACCAGATCTCTGTTACCCTTTGGGTGTTTCTGTTGCAGGGGGCTGTCCCGTGCACGATAGGGTGTTTGCAGCATCCCTGGCCTCTCACTGGTTATGGAGTGACTTCAGCAGTCGGTTCCCATCTCTGCATCTCTATTCCTGTTACACCAGACGATCTGTGTCGATCTCTCCTGGACTGAGAATCCTGTGCTACTGTCCAAAGGCGGGCGAGAGTAGCTGCTTTCTGTACGACTGTGTTCAACGAGAGGCCGGTTTGGATTCTGGCGGTGTATTACTCAGGGTTCTCCAGAAAAACAGAACAGATAGGATGTGTGTGTGTGTATAAAAAAAGAGATCTATTTTAAGGACTTGGCACATGCCATTCGTGGAGGTACGAGTCCAAAACCTGCAGGGCAGGTCGGCAGGCTGAAGCCCCAGGGCAGAGCTGTTGTCCAAGTCCAAAGGCCATAGTCTACTGCAGAATTCCTTCTTGATTAGGGAGTTAGTCTTTTTTCTATTCGGGCCTTCAACTGATTGGATGAGGCCCACCCACTCTATGGAAGGTCATCCGCTTTACTCCCGGTCCCCAGATTTAAATGTTGATC
>NW_024352146.1:0-779 GCF_902729225.1 Pteropus medius
ATGATTCTATTCTTCTAGCCCAACTTCAAACTATCTCTGAGCCATTTGAAAGGCCCCATGGCAGATGTTTGAGGAAATGTAGTACAAATAGGCAGATGTTTGGGGAAATGTAGTACACAAGTCATGAGTACAAATAAATCTGTAGGACTACCTTCATGGCAAATATTCATAATATAGTGCAGGGATTAGTGATTTTTCTGTAATTCAGTTGATTCTGATTATCTTCAAATATTTGAAGACAAGTCCTAAAAGAAGTCTTCCAGAGAAACAACAATAAAAAGTTTGTGAGCAAAAGAGCAAGAGATGTGACTAACCTCAGAGGATATTTGATTTTTATTTGACATTTGAAGAAAGGAAGATCAAAGGGACAAGAATTGATGCTCTTAGAGTTAAGTAGAAAATTGAATGTATATGACTACTTCAGAATGGGAAGGAGTGATTGGAAAATAAAAAATGATAAGTACTACTAGCACAGCTAACATTAATGAGTAATTATGTGCAACACATTCTTCTAAGTCATCTTAAATATATTAACTTATTTAATCTGAAAGAATTTAAATAATAGATGTGGTAGTGATACCAAAGCAGAAATTGAACAGAAGTAATTTTAATATAATAAAATAGTACAAGAATATATAATAGCAATTATTTTTTCTATCTTTCAAAAGATAATCTAAGCCTATACTAGCAAAATATTTGTATAAGTACTTTTATTGGTATATTACCATATTTTACCGTTTTACTTTTCAGCTTAATCAAAAAGGATTGTCAGGCAACAC
>NW_024352147.1:0-632 GCF_902729225.1 Pteropus medius
CTGTAAATGGGATGGATAGAATGTTCCAGCATTGTTGAGAAGCTAAGTGTGGGCTGTCATTTATCAGTCATGTGTTGACAATAAAGATTCTGCTGTAAAACTGAGTCTGATGACAATAGGATTCTGAAACAAAGGAAAGGGAGTTGAATTTACCACAGTACTCCACAAGACCAGATGGCAATCGAATGCCGCCATAACCCACATAAGCTGTATATTAACCTACATAACCCAAGCTAGCAAGAACGGCTAAGCAGACAGTCATCAGTGTCTTAGAAAATCATATCCTTTGCCCAGTTTTCAGAACCGACCCTGTTCTCCAGCCCAGATTGCTGTAGATTTTAGACTGGTATATTATTACTGTGGTGATCAGAATATCATTTTTTTGAAAGGGAGGCCAAGTCTTCATGATTAAAAACTACGAAACTTCACAAGATACAATAACTACCCCTTCATTACTTCTCTGGCAAAGGCAAAACTATAGAGACAGTAAAAACATCAGTGTTGCTAGGGTTCGGGGTGGGCGGGGAGCGGCACAGAGATGAGTAGGCAGAACACAGAGGACTTTTCATGCAGTGAAATTCACTGTAAGATACTATAATGATGGATACATGCCATTGCGCATTTGTTCAAAC
>NW_024352148.1:0-133982 GCF_902729225.1 Pteropus medius
CAAAATGTAGGGACTTGGATGAAAAAAGGAAGGGAAAAGCAAGTAGCTAGAAGAAAGTATTGTGTGTCTGGAGCAGCCCGCCTTCTCCAACTGTCAGAAGCAAGCACCAGCTATAGCTGGTCTGTTTGGGATCGGGATCAGCAGAAGCTGTACTGGCCTGGGGGCTGGAGCAGTGGCCATGGCACCGTCTGCCAGGTGTCTGTTGGGCCAGCTCCCAGTCCTGAGCTGAGGTTAAATCAGCGTCTCATTGATTGTGTATTCACTATGTCAGGCAATGTGCTTAGTGCTTTGGGTGACTATATTCTCTCCTATTTTGTTTTATTTTTTTAAAACCACTTTTACGAAGGTATGCTTGACATACAAAAAGCTGTACCTGATTAATGTATGCAACTTGATGAGTTTGGAGACCTCACCTGTGAGTCATCCCCACCCACATAGTACACCATAAACATATCCGTCTACCTATAAAAGTATCCTGGCACCCTCTTTATTTATCATTATTATTATCATAATTATTTGTGTGTGTGGTGAGAACCATAAGATTCATCCCCTTAGCAAATGTAAAGTGTACAGTGCAGTACTGTTATCTGTAGGCACCATGATGTAAAGTAGACCCAAAATTTATTCATCTCGCGTAACTGAAAATTTCTACCACAAATAACACATTGTGCATTACCAGTGAGACCAAGCCCAAGCCGCTAGCACTACAACCAGCAGCCATTCGCCCCAGGTTTCCAGCCCCTGCTCAACCACAGAGTGGAGGGGAGGGGTGGTGTGCTGGGGGGCCACTCTGAGCCCATGAGAGTTGGGGAGCTAAGGAAACCCACGCTTCTTGACTTCCTCTTTTCTGCTGGCTATTAGCTCTGTTCCTTAGAGGGTCCGAAATGGAAAAAGTGGATGGCCTGCTTGTTGCCTCTTTTCTGGTTTCCACCTGGTGGGGAGTGTAGTTTACCTGTGGGCTGCAGCTTCCTCCTCCATCTTCCAGGTTCTAGCTTCTCCAGGAGTCCGAGGCCTTCATGGACCATTGTTGTCGTGCAACTAATTCTTGCACCGACACTGATTGACCGTTGACAGGTACTCAAATACTGGATTTCTAGACAAGGCACAAGTGCGAGTTCTTTAGGGGCCCTCCGAATCCAGTGCCCTGCTTAGCCTGTCCCAACCCCACTCAGCTCTCGTGTTCAATGGTGTGCACTGTGGGCGAGTGTTACTGGTTTTTTTTTCACTCAGAAATTAGCTTTTTGTGTTGACGTTAACGTGATGGCATGAGCCCAGCTATTTCTCGCTTTGCTCACTTGGCCTACTGGAAACGTGTGTTCTCATCGAAGCAGAAGTGATAGCTGACTCCACTCACGGGCCTTTCTGCTTGCCCTGCCATCGTTATACAGTTCACATGCACTTTGGGAAGGTCGACTAGCCTGTGTCCTAATTCGATGTGCACTAGAATATGAGTTTCCAGTGTTCCTTTTATGCGGACACCCCCAGACTCTGCAGGCGATTCTCTTAGAGCTAGAGATTCTCAACTGGCTATTGGAAAGGGGCTGAGGAAAGCCGCAGCAGCCCCTCCTAAGCCCGCAGTTCCTGGCTCCAGTGATTCCCACTTTTCTCCTCCCGCTCCTCCTGCTTCCATGGATGGGGTGATTACATTTACTGAGAGGCCTTCCTGCTGACTTAGTGTGTGGGAGTACTCACTGCTTCTTGGCCCTCAGCTCTGGACCCTAGCTATCGGTGGTGGTTTCTTCTGTGCCTTTCTTACATGAAATGCTGTTTGTAGCTGTGACAGATCATTATATAGTGATCTCCTGAATCATGCCTCCCTGCGTTCGTGCCCTTCCTCATGAGACATTGCCACACCTTCCATCCAGGACTGATTTTATCCTTCTTCCTGCTTGAATGTGGGCTGGCCTTGTGCTTGCTCTGACCAATAGCATGTGGTAGAAGTGACCTCACACATGTTTAAAAATCTTGGATTCAAGAGGCCTGACGGCATCTGCTTTTGCCCTGTGGGAGGACCACGCCGAGAATCCATGCAGTGAAGAAGCCTGAGACGGAAGTACATCTGCAGAGAGGGTCAGACAACCCAGCTGATCCGCCAGCTGAGTGCATCTTTCTGAAAAATAATACATTGTTATTCTAATCCCCTAAATTTTAGGGTGGTGGATTGCTGCAAGAAGATAGCAAATGAAAGAGAAAGTAGTTATGGAAGCACAAAACAATAGATAATTCCAACAGAAAGTGCTACTAAAAGTGCAAAGCAATAGAAAAATGTGACAGAAATCAGCATCGCTCTAATGAAATCCCAAATGAATGGCGTTGTCTTTAGGGCCAGGCAGCAGGTGATTGCGGGAAGAAGTAGAGAGCAGACGGCGTGAGCTGGAAACGTGAGGAGGACGTTGCTCCTGGAGACTAGAGAACAGAGGTGGACCGAGTGACTTTTGCCTGCGGCGACCTGGAAGGTAGAAAGTGCACCTAATGAACTTGCTGACCTCACTAAAATAATTCCCATGTAGAACTAGAAAGTAACAATTACCTTCTTCTAACTGCTTGGTAAGGTACACAGGAGAGAGATAAAAAATGATCACAAACTCTAGCAGCTTAAATAACACAAAGTTATTATTTTTATATTTCTGCCCAAAATCCAGAGACAGTAAACATTGAAACCAAATCAGTTAAATGGTGTTTAGTAAGGGTTAACTGTGCACAGAAGAAGAGCTCACAAGCTGGGAGAATTCAGATCCAGTATCCGCCCAGAGAACACGATGCCACGGCACGGCTTACGAGGCTGCTGTGTCACCTTTACAGTGATTAGTTATGGAAATGGGGGATGGGTTAAAGATGATTATCCTACACCGTTTAGGAAGATGACTGAAATTTTTTTATGATTATCAGGAACATTTACAGGAAATAATTAAGTTTTGCTTATGTTCATGAAATAAGCTGGATTTACTTTGCTTTATGCGGCTTGTGGTTTTGTCTGCTTGGGGGATTTTCAGGGCCGATCTCCATTTCATTTTATTTGAGCAGTTCTGTAGGTCCGAAGTCTCGCACAGCTCTCAGCCCAGAGCCAGGGCGGCAGCAGGGCCATGTCCCTACCCACAGGCCCCAGGGGCAGAACTATGTGCCTGCTCATTCTGGGTGTTTGTAAAATCAAGCTCTTTGCGGTTGTAGGGCTGAACCCCCACTTCCTCGATGCTGTGAGCTGAGAGGTGTCCCCAGCTCCGGAAGCCACCCTCACCCCTCGCTCCCCTCCCTCAGTCTTCAAAGATGGCAGTGGTCATGTGAGTCCTTCTTGCACTTTGACTGTCTCTAACCACAGCCAGGGAGGTTCTCAGCTTCTGAAGAGGCCCGTGGGCACGTTTGGCCCACCTGGAGAAACCGCACCCTCATCACATCTGGTGAGTCCCTTCTGCCGTGCAGGGTGGAATGCTCACTGATTTCAGGGGTGATCATGTGGACATCTTCAAGGAGCGTTACATTGCCCACAGCAGAAATAAATTAAAGAAAGAATGTACAGTTTACAACAGAACTTAGAGGAAATATAGAGGACTCAGGACAGTATTTAATGTAAGAAATAGTCTCAGGATACAATTCAAATCAAGGGGATGACTGTAAAACCCCTGGTTAAGATACCTGAAGGATTCCAGGCAGTGACTTGGAGACTTCCTCTGACAGACAAAGTGGAAGGGGCTTCTAAGAAAATGAAGGGTCTCAAATGTAGTGTCAACTTGGATTAAAAAGAATAGAGAGAGATCAAAAAAAAAAAAAGCACCTCTGGGCCTTTCAGCCTTCTGTGGGGTGGGAAAGCTACTTAGCTGCAGACAGGAGCCATATCTTCTGGAAAAGAAAGAACTCGGTGGCAAGGCCAAGAGCCAAGGAGAGCAATAGACGAGGAAACATGGGGGCGAAGCTTGCTGTAATAAAGGAGTGCCGCCTGGCCCTAGGGTCAAGGGAGCTGGTGACATGCCCGGGTGGATTTCAGGACCCTGTGGTTCAGTGCATTCAGAACCTTCCATTCTGAGAGCAATACCTCCTTCCCCTCACCTTATGAAGCGGGAGTATTTATTGCTGTCTCACAGGCTGGGCGGCTGAGAATGAGGAGGGCACTGTTTGTCTTCCTAGTTCACAGCGCTCTGAATCCACAGGTGCTGTGCTCCAGGAGCTGAACCTGTGGAATCATGGTCGAGGAGTTTTGCCTGCACCTGGACTTTAGGCAACGAGATACACAGAGATGACTTTGGTGATTAAATGGACTTTGGAGTCTTGGGAATGGGTAAGGATAGTTTGCCTGTGAGGGGCTGTGAACTGTCGTAGCCAGAGGACGGACTATGGTGGACGCTGCAGAACAGCCTCCGAAGGGTCATGCCTTCCTGTGTTCACACCCCTGGCAGCGCGACCTTGCTACTCTCCTCTGGAGAGATGGGGTCCGTTCCTCTAACTGGCCTTGTGACTTCCTTTGACTAACTTTCTTTGGGCAGGAGGCAGGCGAAGGAGGTGGGAGAAAGTGGTGGGAATGACATTACTTGAGATCCAGAGCTTAGATCTGAAGAGGTGCCATAGCTTCCACAGTCACCCTGTGAGCACCAGGTGCGTCAGGGAGCCCGGAGTGAAAGACTAGAGAGCTGCCTGGCCATCCCAGCTGTCTCAGCTGAGACCGGCCTCAGCCCACCTGCCAGCCAAGTAAGCCCAGGGAAAGCTCACAGAATAACCACTCGATCTATCTGCAGAGTCATGAAAACATGACAAATTTTGTGATCTTAGGCCCTAGGTTTTGGTGTGGTTTGTGACTTAGTAGATAACTGGAACTGTAGCTGTAGTAGTTAAGTAAAGAGTAAGGTGTACCTCTTACTACCGCACGCATTATCTGTTTATGTTGTGCTATTATTCACCCGAAGAGAGATGGCAAAGTATAATAATCATAAATGCCTCCAATTGATGAGTATTATTTAACATTTATTGAGTAACCATTAACTACAGTATTATCTTTACACTAAAATGAAGCAATCATCTAATAAACATTTTTTACTTTGTATACATCTTGACATTGATACAAATACAATCTCAGTATACCTGCTACTTTTATAGCATAGGAAGAGTAATTGCCATTCACTGCAATACCCTCAAATGAGTTCCAAAGTGGATAGAGAAGCCACATAAAGAAGAAAGGAAAATATTTCATAGAGATCATTATTACATGGACAATAAAGAAACCCCAGATGTAGAGATACAATGGAACAATAAAAACACTGGTCGGTCAGATGGCAAAACTGTCGCCTTCATCAAAAAGTCAGGAAATGGTCTTTTTCTGGATAACAGTTTGTTTTGGTGAGGTCGTGGGACTGTATAGAACTTGTTCATGTCTCCTTTATTCATGTGGTAAGTAGTTATCAATGTGCCAGGCACTGTGGTAGATGCTGGAGGTGTCCTAGCGAGTGAGGCAGGTATGGTTTCAGGTCACACAAAGTCGGCGGAGGGTTAAGGTCTGATGGCTAATGGAAATGTGAATACACTGTGTGACTGTCGTGACAGGATAGGACAAGATAGTAATAGGATTTTGTTGATTCTTCTTAGGTTTGTTTTTTGTTTGTTTGTTTGTTTGTTTTGTTGTTGTTGTTGTTTTTAGCTCAGTACCTTCCAGACTACAACTATAAAAACTCCGCTGCTCATTCTGTAAATTGTTCACTTTTGCAGGGAGTACTATATCTTGACCCTTTAATTCCCAGGTTCCAGTAGATCTGTGAATGCCCTTGCATCATATCTTAGGGGACCCTTACATTATATTGTGTCCTGATACTACTGACCCACAAAAGATGATGTACGTCAGAAGACATAATTCTTTGATTTTTCCTTAGGATTTCCATCTGTGGCCTAAATGCACTTTTGGAAGAGTATTTTCAGAGAGCAAAAGGAAGACTCTTCTGTCATATGGGGAGATTCAAATGTCTAAAGCCTGCTTTTCCTCGTGCCCCTTTAGATGGTCAGCAGGGACTCCCAGCCTCACTTTGGGTTGTTTTTGACTCTGCAGCCTCACAGGCATCTGAAGACCAAGACCTGCCTTATTTATCTGTGTAGACACTGTAAACACGTAATAAATGTTGAATGACTCAGAGAAACACTGAAGGAAAATTCACATTTGATACCATGACTATTTTCCTATTGTGTTTTTATCTGGGCATGTTTAAAACTTTGATTTTTAAATCCCTTTAGAAAACTGCTAATAAAGAAAAACAAACAAAAGAAAAAAATTAAATTAACACAGAAAGTGGGACTAGAACTGAGCCTGGTTTTTTTTTTAACTCTTTCACATGTGAGAGACCTCAAGAAAACAGTTTCTAATTGTCTTATGTTATTTATAAACTTCATTATTGTTTATGTGTCAGGAACAGTATCATCCAAAAACAAAACTAAAACGGTAACCTGTTTTGTGAAATGAAAAGTAAACCAGAACGCATCGTTTCAGTAGGACGCCGTCGCTACGGTGCCAAACAGGCATTTAAAAAATGAAAGGAAAATTAACAAAAATTTACTTTCTCTGACGACAGATGTTGGAAAATTTCCTCACTAAACAAGCAGCCTTCAAGAAAGAATGCTGGCCCCAGGAGAACGCCGTCTGGCAATCGCTGCGAAGTGGTCAGCGAGGGGCCGCGTCCCGGGGTCGCCGAGTCCGGGGCCGCGCAGATCCCTCCCCGGACGACAGGCGAGTCGGGACCTTCTCCTGCGACGCGTCCGGGAAACACGAAGAGAAGGTGACGCCCTGCGTCCTGCCGACCCCACCCCAGCCACTGCGCCCCTCGCTTCCACCCTCCCCTGTCCCCTCCCCCTGTGCCCTCCTCTATCCCTCCCCGCCCCGCTCCTGTCCTCTCCCCTGTCCCCGCCCCATCTTGACTGGCAGTCGGCCTCGGCGACACCCGCCAGAGCCGCAGCGGGGGCGGGAGCGGCAGCCATGGCCCCGGCCGGCGCGGACGAGCGCTCGCCTCAGCTGCCCGCGCCCCAGTCGGGAGGCGTCACCCCCACGCGCCACCGCGCTGGCGAGAGAGATGAGGCGATGCAGACCCCTCGCCGGGCAGGAGCTACCCGCGCTCCGAGGTCCCGAAAGCTGCGCGCAGGGTTTCGGGGGGCCGGGAGAGCGCGCGCCCGCCTCGCCCCTTCATCCCGGGCCTTGGCCGGTCGCCGGCAGTGCCGAAGGTCTGGGTGGGCGCTCTCGCATCCTGAGACTGCCCTGGCCCCGGGCCACCCGCCTCCCCAGTCTTGGCGCTCGGCAGGACTCCGACCCGGGCGTAGCCCACCATCCTCTCCGCCACCTGGGCACCTAGGCCTTGCAACGTCCAGGCCCGGCCCTGACCCAGACCCACCCCCTCCCCTGCGCTCCCCGCCGTGGCCGAGCCCAACCTGCCCAAAACCGCGCGGAGACGCCGGCGACACCACCAGACAACGCTTCGGCCGGAGACCTCGCCCTCCGCCCAGAGCCCTCGGCCCTTGGGGCTCGGCCCCGCGGAGCCAGGGACGGGAAAGGCCCCAAGTAGAGAGAGAAAAGAGCCCAGAAGCTGCAGGAGCGCAGGTGGAGGCGGGAGGTGGCGAGGGGCGCATGGCTGTTCATGCAGCCCTTGGATTGGGGCGGCTGCCCAGGACCCCCGAGACAGCCTGCCAGGGAACGAGCAGGGCCCGCGGGCGTCTAGGGGCACCCTGGCTTGAGGGCGGAAAAAAAAGGGGGCGGCAATAGCCTACAGCACCCAGTATTCCCAGGCGGTCTCCCATCCAAGTACTGATCAGGCCCGACTCTGCTTAGCTTCCGAGATCAGACGAGATCGGGCGCGTTCAGGGTGGTACAGCCGTAGTCGCGAGGGGATGTCGCCTGCCGCCCCAAGAGCTCGAGCCTGACCTCCCGGTTGCCAGAGACGACCGCGCCTGCACCGCACCTCCTCGGAGATTTGCAGGGGTTCCGCGGGTGAGGCGGCGGCGAGCGAGCGCCAGCCGAGCTAAGACACCGCGGGCCTTGGCCGGTTCCCGGCGGTGCGGAGGTCTGGGTGGGCGATCTCACATCCTGCGACTGCCCAGGCCCCAGGCAGCCCTTCTCCCCAGTCTTGGCCGCTGAGCAGGACCTCACCCAGGCGTGGCCTGCCATCCTCTCGGCCACCTGGGCTCCTACGCACCTGCGGCCGGCTAAGTCTGGCTCCGGCCCTGACCCAGACGCACTCCTCACCTGCGCTCCCGCCCCCCAGCCCAAACGCACACAGAGCCCCCGGCAACACCCCGAGACATCGCTTCGGATGGACGCAGCCCTCGCCCTGCGCCGGGACCAGGGACCCGCCCAGTCCGCTGCCCCTCGCCTTCACATCGACTCTCTCCATCAAGAGAGACAGAGGGACAAAGAAACCAGAGACACAGCGAGTGACAGCGAGGGAAGGAGAAAGGAGGACACAGGTCCCCAGGGCTGGAGTCCCAATGAGAGCCACGAAGGAGGGGACCGGGATGGGGTCGCCGGGGAAGGGGAGAGCCGCGGGAACTGGCTGAGGTCAGACACAGAGAGACAGTGAGGAGGAAAGGGACCGAGACGGAGAGAGAGACGAGACAGGAGAGCCCGTGCCCGCCCGCAGAGAGCGGGACGGGACACGCAGACGAGCGCACCGCCGCACAGAGCCGGACCCCGACTGTGACCCCGAGAGCCTGCGGCCGCCCTGAAGAGGCCGCTTCCACAGCAGAGGGTGGTCGTGCCGGGGCCGGGCTCGGGCGGGGACGCGGTTCATGCCCCGTGCCCCGGGACAGGCCGGGACTCAGGGAGACTCGTTGTGCTCAAGTCCTGCCGGTCGCGCCGCAGAAAGGAAAGACGTTCGGGCTCCCTGGAGTATGTGTGTTGTGCGTGTGTGTGCGTGTCTGTGTGCCTGTGTGCGTGTGTGCGTGTGTGGCCGTTCGCTGCGGCCTGTCGCGGGCAAGAAGGGCTCTCGCCGCGCACGCGCTCTCGTGCGTCTCAGCCTCTGACGCGGCTGGTCGGTCCCGCTTCCCGACCGGCTGTGCCGGACGACCTGGCGCCTGGTCCGAGGGCCCCTGGCTGTCCCATGAGAAGGGCGGGGAGAAGCCTGCGGGCCGAGACTTGCTGGTCAGGGCACGGACGGGCGAGTGGTGCTGGCCGGTCCCGCGTCCCGGGGGTGCGAGCCAACTCCCAGCGTGTGTCAGAGACGGCGGTGCTTGGGGCTCGACCTCGCGAAGCCCAGGAAGGGAAGAGCCCGGAGCGGAGAGAAGAAACAGCCCACGGATGGCTGCAGGAGCGCTTGGGCTCGGGCGGCTGCCCGAGAACCCCGAGACAGCGAGCGAGCAGCGCCCGGGGGCGTCCGGGGTCACCCTGGCTGGAGGGCGGAAAAAAAAGGGGGCGGCAAAAGCCTACAGCACCCGGTATTCCCAGGTGGTCTCCCATCCAAGTACTGACCAGGCCCGACCCTGCTTAGCTTCCGAGATCAGACGAGATCGGGCGCTTTCAGGGTGGTGTGGCCGTAGACGCGAGAGGTTGGCGCCTGCCGCCTCAAGAGCTCGAGCCAGGCTTCCAGGGCGCCGGAGACTCCCGCGCCTGCAGCGCACCTACTGGAGGGGAGTTGGGGCGGGTTCCGCCGGCGAGGTGGAGGCGAGCAAGAGCCAGCAGCGCTAAGGCACCGCGGGCCTTGGCCGGTTCGCGGCAGTGCCGAGGACTGGGTGGGCGCTCTCGCATCCTGCGATTGCCCAGGCCCCGGGCAGCCCTTCTCCCCAGTCTTGGCCGCTCTGATGGGGCTGGTCGGTCCCGCTTCCCGTACCGGCTGTGCGGGGCGGCCTTGCGCCTGGTCCGAGGGCACCTGGCTGCCGGGTGAGAAGGGCGGGGAGAAGTAGCCGGCCGACAGTTGAGGCCTCTGGCTGTGCGCGGCTGGGCGGAGCGCGGCGGGGCAGGTGGGGGTGGCAGGTTCCGCGTCCCGGGAATGCGAGTGCACTCCCTGCGTGGGTCAGTGACCGCGGTCCTTGGAGCTTGGCCCCGCGGAGCCCAGGAAGAGAAGGGCTCGGAACGGAGGAAACAGTCCAGGGCTGGCTGCAGGAGAGCAGGCGAGGACGCGGAGCGCGCGGCAGTAGGAGAGGCCCTTAGGCTCGGGCGCCTGCCCGGGACCCCCCAGACAGCGAGGGAGCGAGCGAGCAGGGCCCAGGGGGCGTCTGGGTGCACCGTGGCTGGAGAGCGGCAAAAGCCTACCACCCCAAGACCCCGAGCCTGGCCTCCTGGGCGCCGGACACGTCCGCGCCTGCATCGCATCAGAAAATAAATTTTTACGATGACGTACACATGGGTGCCTATTTGAAATGCATATGATAGCAGCAGAAATAACTGTTCATGAGAAACACCGCTGTGTTATTCCCAAAAAGCTCTCCACATGGCAGTAGAGTATAAAGTTTTATGATGGCATAGATCCTAAAGGCCTCTGTATGGCAGTAGGGAATGAATGTTCATGATCACTCAGGTGTTATTAATAAAGTATACACTTGATGGCATCAGAAAAATAATTTTTATGATGATCTACACTCTGTTATTCTCAATGCCCACAGGATTACAGCAGAAAAAAAATTTATGGATACACTGGTATTTTCACAATGTCTACGAGATGGCAGCAGAGTACAATTTTTCGACACATGCACTGCTGTGTTATTCCCAAGATTCACACAAAATGGCAGCAGAATAAAACATAGCAACATACCCTGGAGAGTCATTTTTTAAATGCACATAAGATAGTAGCAGAAATAACTTTTCAAGACGTGCACTCCTGTGTTATTCCCAAAATGCTGAGCCGAAATTATCCTCTGCTGCATTCGAAAATAACAGGCAAGCGTATGTTAATATAAAAAGGTATGTGCTGCTACTATCTTATGTGCAGCAGAGGATAATTTCTCATGGCATGTACTTTTATGTTTATCCCAAGACACACACGAGATGTCCATGTACAAGAACTTTGTTTAACCGACTGTCCTTAGGTGTCTTTTTCTAACTGTATGAGATAACGAAAGAAATAACTGTTTATGATATGTGCTATGGTGTTATTCTCAATATGGCAACTAGATGGCAGCATGGAACGAGTATTCAAGATGATCTACAGTAGGATATTATTTCCAAATTGCCCACAAGACTACAGAAGAGAACTACTTCATGACAAGCACTCCTGTTTTTCACAAGATGCACACCAGAAAACTTTTCACAATGACATTCCACAGAGTTTATTTTCAGAATGCACATGAGATAGCAACAAAGTTACATTTTATGATATGCGCTGTGATTTATTCCGAAAATGCTCACCATGTAGCGGCAGATGAGTATTTGTAACAAACACTCAGGTATTATTTCTAAAATGCCTTCCAGATGGCAGCAGCGAACAAATTTCATGACGTGCGCACTTTTGTTTTTCCCAAGATTCACACAAAATGGCAACAGAGAAAAAATTTATAGAGACATGTGTTAGAGTGGTATTTTTTAAAGGCACATGACAGCAGCCACAATAACTTTTCATGAGACACACTGTGGCGTTATTCCCAAAATGCTCAACAAATGGCAGCAGAAAATAAATTTTTACGCTCACATACACCTGGGTGTTATTTAAAAATTTCCACGAGATGGCAGCAGAGAATAGTTTTTCATTACATGCAGTCTTGTGTTGTTCTCAAGTTTATCTTGAAAAGGCATCAGAGAAAAAAATTATAACGACATACTCTGGGGTGTTATTTTTTAAATACACACGAGATAGCAGCATGACATTCACTGTGATGTTATTCCCAAATAACCACCAAATGGCATCAGAAAATAGTTTTCTGCCGACGTACACCTGGATATTATTTTCAAAAAGCCCATGAAATGGAAGCAGAAAATAACTTCATGATATGCACTCCTATGTCTTTACACAGATGCAAATGAAATGACAGTAGACAAAATGCGATTATAATGACATTCCTTTGGATTTATTTTCAGAATACACCTAACACAGAGGCCGAAATAACATTTTATGATCTGCGCTGTGTTGTTATTCCCAGAATGCCCACCAGATGGCAGCTAGGAATGAATATTCGTGATGACCTACACTTGAGTGTTATTCCCAAAATGCCCAGGAGATGGCAACAGAGAATTTATTTTTATGATGACATAGACCTGGGTGTTATTCTCAAAATGCTCACAGCAGCAGAAAATGAATATTTATAATATCAAGCACTCAGGTGCTATTACTAATATATACATTAGATGGCAGCATAGAATAACTATTACTTACACTGGTGTTATTCTCAAGATGCACAAAGTTGAGAGCAAAAAAACGAATTTTCATGAGGACCTACACTCGAGTGTCACTCCTAAAATGCCCATCCGATGGCAGCAGAAAAAATTATTACATGGACATACATTGGTGTATTATTATCTAAATACTCGAGATGGAATGAAAAAATGATTTCTCATAACATGCACTCCTGTGTTATTTTCAAGATAAACACGAAATAGCCACACACCAAAGTTTTGCTTAGCAACATGCCCTTATTGTCTAACTGCACGAAATAGCGGCAGAATTAATTGTTTATGGTATGGGCTATGGTGTTATTTTCAAAATGCCCACTAATGGCAGCAGAGACAAAATGTTTATGACAAGTACTCCTCTGTTCATACCAAGATTAACACGAAATGGCAGCAGAGATAAAAATTTTATAAGGTCGTGCCCAACAAACATTTTTCCATTATACGCAAAATGTCCACCATTTTGTAGCAGAGAACAAATATTCATGGACTCAAGCACTTGGTGTTATTCCTCAAATGTCCACCAGATGGCAGCAGAGAACAACATTTAATTACTTACGCTCTGGTATAATCCCAAGATGCACAGTAGATAGGAGCAGAAAATCTATATTCATGATGGCATACACTTGGGTGTAATTCCTGCCAGATGGGAGCACAACAATTTTGTAATACAAACTTGCTTGTTATTTTGGAAATGCCCACGAAATGACAGCATTGAACGATTTTTCATAAAATGCACTCCTGTGTTTTTTCCAAGATGCAAACGAAATGGTGGCAGAGAAAATCGTCTCATAGCGACAAACCCTTGGATGTTATTTCAAAATTCACATTACATAGCAGAAGAAATGACATTTGATGACGTGCAGAAGGTGTTATTCACAAAATGCACAATTGATGACAGCAGTTAATGGATTTTCATGAGAATCACTCGGGTATTATTCCTAAAATGCCCACCAGATAGCAGCAGAGAATAACTTTGTATCACATGTGCTCTGCTGTTATTCCTCAAATGCCACAGTATGGCAACAGATAATTACTTTTTGTGACATGCATTCCTATGTTTTCCCCAAGATGCACATGAAAATGGCAGCAGACAAAAACTTCTTAAGGACCTGACCTTGTGTTTTATTTTCAATACCTATGATAATGCAACAGAAATAACTTTTCACGACCTGCGCTGTGGTGTTATTCCCCAAATGCCCACTAGATGACAGCATAGAATAAATTTTAATTCTTACACTCTGGTGTTACTCGCAAGATGCACACTAGATGAGGGCAGAAATAAATTTTCATGATGGCATACACTAGTGTGTATTCCCCAAATGCCCACCAGACAGCAGACGAAAATAATTTTTTATGATGATATACACTTGCGTGTTGTTTTCAAAATGCCCACAAGATGACATAAAAATTTATTTTCTGCTGCCATTTTGTGTGCATCTTGGGAATAATACAAGAGTGTGTGTCATAAAAATTTATACTCTGCTGTCTTCTGTTGGGCATTTTAGAAATAACACCTGAGATGCACTTGGGTGTTATTTTCAAAAAGCCCACCAGATGGCAACATGAAATAAATTTTACGATATGCACTTATGTGTTACTTTCAAAATACCCATGAGGAGGCAGCAGAGAATACCTGTCATGACTAGGTTTCCTGTGTTTCCCAAGATGCACATAAATTAGCAGCAGACAAAAGTTTTCATAACATTCCTTACGGTGTTATTTTCAAAATGCAAGTGAGATAGTTACAGAAATAACATTTTATGGCATACACTGTGGTGTTATTCCTGAAATGCTCACCAGTTAGCAACAAGAAAATCTTTATTACATGCACTCTGCTATCGTTCCTAAGATGCATATGAGATGAAGGCAGAAAAATATTCGTGACTACCTACATTCTGGTGTTATTCCCAAAATACCCACCAGATAGCAGCAGAATAGAAATTTTTTATATTAACATACACTTGGGTGTTATTTTCAAAATTCCCACGAGATGCCAGCAGAGAATAACTTTCATGACATGTGCTCCCATGTTTTACCCAAAGACACACATGACATAGAGACAGTGAAAATCTTTTCATAAGAACAGACCCTTGGCTGTTATTTTCAAAATGCACACCAGAAATAAAGTGAGGAGTAATTCCAAATGCCCACCAGATGGCAGTAAGACTAAATTTTATTACGCTCGTGTCTTTCTCAAGATGCACAATAGAGGAAGGCACATAATGAATATTTACAGAGACCTAGACCAGGTTTTATTCCCGAAATGTCCACCGGATGGCAGCAAAGAATAACTGTTTTTATTTCATACACTGGTGTTATTCCCAAAATGCCCACCAAATAGTAGCAGGAAATACATTTCAGGATGACATACACTTGGGTGTTATTTTCTAAATACCCACGAGATGACAGCAGAGAAAAACTCTCCATAATGACATGCCCTGGGTGTTATTTTCAAAATGAACATGAAAAAGCGGCAGAAATAACTTTATGAGCAGCACTGTCAATTCCCAAATTGCCCACCAGATGGCAGCAGAGAGTGCATATGCATAATAACTTGCCCTCGATGACCTATATTCAGGTGTTATTCACAAAATGCACACGAGATGGCAGCAGAGGATAACAAATAACATTTCATGACCTAAACTCTGGTGCTATTCCCAAAACTGCCCACAAGATGGCAGCAGAGAATGAATATTCATATTGACCGGCACTTGATGACCTATATGCAGCTGTTATTCCGAAAATTGCCCACCAGATGGCAGTAGAGTATAACGAATAACATTTCCCGACCTAAACTCTGGTGCTATTCCAAAAATTGCCCACGAGATGGCAGCAGAGAACAATTTTCCACGACATACACTCCTGTTTTATTCCTAATATTCACACGAAATGGCAGCAGAGAAAAAATTTATAACGACATACCTTGGGGTGCTGGTTTTTAAATTCACACGAGATAGCAGCAGAAATAACTTCATGACATGCACTATTGTCTTATGCCCAAAATGCCCATCAGATAGCAGCAGAAAAAATTTATGGCATAAACTATTATTTTCAAAATGCCCACGACATAGCAGCAGAGTATAACTTTCATGACTTGCAACCTTGTGCTATTCCCGAGACGTTCACAAAATGGTGGTAAAGAAAACTTTTCATAAGGAAAGACCCTTAGTGATATTTTTAAATTGAACATGAGATTGCAGCAGAAATAAATTTTTAAGATGTGCACTGTAGTGCTACTCACAAAATACAGACCAGATGGCAGGAGAGAACAAATATCCAAGATGTCATTCCTAAAATGCCCACAAAATAGTAGCAGGAAATAAATTTTTAAGCATACACTTGGTTTTATTCTCTAAATGCACAAAACATGGCAGCACAAAATAACTTTTTTGGCTTAATCTCTGGTGTTATTCACGAGAGTCTTTATGATGTGCTATGGCCTTCCCAAAATGCATACTTGATGTCAGTCGTCCCAAACTGCCCTCCAGAAAGCATCCAAGAATGAATACTCACGATGACAACACTAGGGTTTATTCCTAAAATATCTACTAGATGGCACCAGAGAATAACTTTTGTATTCTGGAATAATGTCCAAGATGAACACAAGATTTAGGCAGTAAATAAATTTTCATGATGACCTACACTAAGGTTATATCTCAAAATGCCCACCAGATGGCAACAGAAAATATTTCTTTTGACGACATACACCTAGTATAATATTTAAATACCCACGAGATGGCAGCAGGGAACAATTTTCATGACTTGCACTGCTTTGTACCCAAGGTTTACATGAAATGGGAGCAGAGAAATATTTCCTAACCACATGCCATTGGCTGTTATTTTTTAAATACACAAGCGATATTACCAGAAATAAGATTCATATTATGCAATCTGCTGTAATTCCCAATATGCCCAAAACTCGGCTACAAAGAATGAATATTCATAATGACAAACACTAGGGAGTTATTACTTAAAAGTCCGTCAATTGGTCTACAGCCATGCCACCCTGAACACGCCTAATCTCGTCTGATCTCGGAAGCTAAGCAGGTTCGGGCATGGTTAGTGCTTGGTATTCTCACAGCTGTGCTGTATCACGACTAGAAAGACTGGGTGCTGTACACATTACAAAAAAAAAAAGACCATCCACAACAGCAGAAAATAACTTCTGATTACTTACACTGTGGCGTTATTCCCCAAAATATCCAACACATGGCAGCCGAGAAATACGTTTAATTACTTACACTCTGTTATCATTCCAAGATGCAGAGTAGGTCAGAGAAAAATATAATTTTTCAGGTTGGCATACACTTGTGTGTTATTCCAAAGATATCCGCAGGATGACAGCAGAAAATAATTTTTATGATAACATATACTTGAGTGTTATTTTCAAAAATGCCCACTAGAAGGCAGCACAAAATAATTTTTCGTGACACTTAATCCTGTTTCTTTCCTAAAATGCACAATAAATGGCAGCAAACAACTCTTCATAATGTCATGCCCTTGAGTTTATTTTCAGAGTACATATAAAAGCAAGAGCAACTTTTCATGACATGCGCTGTTGTATTATTCCCAACTTGCCAGCCGGATGGCAGCAGAGAATAAGTTTTTTAATACGCGGGCCAAATTCCCTACATGCATACAAGATGGGGGCAGAAAATTATTTTTCATGATGTCCTACACTCAAGTGTTATTCACAAATGCCCAGATGGCAGCAGAATATAAATTTTTAGATGATATGCCCCTGGGCGTTATTTTTAAAATGTCCGTGAGAAAGCAGCAGAAAACAACTTTTCATGACCTACACTGCTGTGTTATTTCCGATTCACACAAACTGGCAGCAGAGAAGAAAATTAAATGACATGCCCTGGTGTGTTAATTTTCAAATGCACAAGAGATAGCAACAGAAATAACTAGAGAGTCACAACCCCAGATTTATTGCTTTCTTAGTAAAACCTTTAAGGAAGTCTTGTCCATTGGTGCTCTGAAACTACATAAACACAGCTTTCAAATAACAATATTAAAACCCCTTGAAGGAGTTATTCACCCTTGGAGGGCACACAATCTTGTTAGCTAGTCTGTATCCATCCTGCCTCGCTTTTTACCACATACATGTAATCTTTCTTATGTGCTTTCCATAATCACAAATGCATAAAAGGAGTAGCAAAATTGATTCCCTATAGCATCTGAGATCTGGCTCTGTGGAAGATGTCATCAGTTTTACTTAAATAAACTCTCATATATGTTCTCTACAGGTTTAGAAGTTTTTTACATCCACAACAGGCACCCATATTACTCCTCTCACATGGAAGAAGACGATGGAGAATTTCACCTCCAGGCCTCTCCTTATTTGGCCCCCCAAGGACCTGTTCTGCCCTTAACATACTGGGCTAAACGGGGATGGAGATCTTATCGACTCTCTACTACCTCATTTTTCGGGGCACCCTCTTTAATCCTCAAATGCTGGCTGCATCTGGGATGGAGGAGAAATCCTCTCTAGGACTGTCCTTACTCATATGCTGAAGTAACTACCCTTCCAGCTGCCTGGAGCAAAAACTGAGACATTTGTCTCATGAGGGTGTATCCCCTAGCTCCCAACCTCAGGAGCCCCTGTGCCCCTCATATACCACATGACATGTAAACTCTGAGAAAGAAAATTGCCTACTAAGAAGGGTTCCTGGTGCTTACCTGGGCTCCAATTTTTAAAAAGAGCCTAACAGCCACTTCCACAAAGGGGTAGGGCATTTAAACCACACTTTGGGGAGAAGCTTTCACTGACCTGCCTGTCCTCAGGACTGAGGCTGAAGTTGTCTTGCGAGAGCAGAACAAAGCACCTGACGACATCGGAGCTTGGAGAGCAGAGCTCTCACTTTAGAGGGAACAGGCCCCAGAGTCACCTCGCTTTAGGCCCTCCTTACAGCCATGCTTTTCCACAGCCATGATGCTTCATAACTGACCTGAAGCTCTACTGAGCTGCTCCACAGCTCTGCTGTTCTCACAGGTGTGCTGTATCACAATTCAGCTATTTATACTCAATAAAGTATCCACCACCTTCACTGCACCGCATTGTTCATTAACTGGAGCCAAAGACCATTAGCTGACAAACATCAGATGCCGGAGCCAGAATCGGGACCCTAGATACAGATCCTGGAACCTGGACACCAAAGTGGATCACCCATTCAAAGATAGACCTCATACCACAAGACCTGGACCCTGCAGCAGACTACAGAACCTGGATCCAAGGCTATGGCCCAATCCAAACCCAGGTACAGTACTCAGGATGCAGGCTTGACACTGGACTGCTTACCCAAGATCCCAGATTCCAGACACGAGACTCTGGAGCCAGAGCTGGACCTGGACACCGCAGCCAGACCCAACCAAACCACGAGTCTCCAACACCAGATGCAGAGCTGGACTATGGACTAAACCTCAGAACCTGTTGATGGTCGCCAGAGCCATAACCAGGAGTTTTGAGCCAGACCCCCCAGGATGAGACCTGGACACAGGACCCCAGTTGCCAGCTGCCAGATTCTAGAGGTGAACTTTGGACCGGAGACACTATAAATAGACCCAGGACCAATAAATGGACCCCATAGCCAAACTGATCGCAGTCCAGGAACCACAAACCCAAAACTCCAACTCTGATTCTAACATCTAACACCCTATCCCAGACTCTAGACCTTTAACCCCCCTGAACCCCTAAATGTCTAACATACCTCAACATAAAACATTACAGTACAAAATGTTGTGAGATTAAATCAAGCACGAACTCCTGTGACTCTCCTTTCTCTTTGTTTCAACTTTATTTGATTTGGAAGCCTGTGATTTTTATGTGGTTTTAAATAATCTAATCTAATTGGAATCTTCCTCATAACTGGTGTTGTAATTTGAGGTTTTCGATTCTGTAGGGGCTGCGGCAGTCTCATAGGACCCTAGCCATAACAGCAGTTTAGCCCACATTTTATGTTTTGGAGCTTCCAAACTAACAAGGACTAAGCAGATATTTTAGGACATAAAATTTCAGGTTATCATTAAGAACTGGAAATGTGCTGACATGGTAACAATCCTTACCTTAGGCTGGCCTGTGTCAGATGCCCGAGCATCTCTTCATCCGCACTGGCATCACAGGAAAGTGAGGTGTCCCAGTCGATGAGTTTATCTTGCTTGTGGTGCCAACTACAGAGGAGAAATTACACTTTCCTTCACCCTCAAGGCTCTCCTGTCTGGTCTAATAATCAAATAGATGTGAGAAAGATTAGCACAAGAAAATAATGTGATTTAATACATTCATATTGTGATAGCCTGCTGAAATGTGAAAGGGTTAAAGGATAATTAAAACCTGAAACTGGACAAAGGAAGTCTATACCTTAGGCCTAGTTTCTGGAACCCCTAACCGCATTCTGTTAATCACGAAACTTGTAACAATGAGCTCATACGCTAACTGCCAATTTTAGCCTGTGTAACCCTGCTTGCTTGCGTGGCATGAAAAATAATCAATTGTATATAAACTGAAAATTACTGTTTGGCCATCCCCCATGAGAACACTGGCTATTGCCCATGGGAACACAGGCAATCACCCATAGGAACATAACATTCTAACAACAAGCTTTCTGCTTCTGTACTCCCCGCTTGCACACCTGACCAGTGGGTTGACAGGTAGTGAATAGGAGAAAGATGGACCTTTGTGTTTAAGACAGAATGAGGAATGGGATTTAGGGCTTAAAAACCTTGTATCTTGGCATTTCGGGGCTGCTCCTTTGGAAGGACAATCGCCGGCTAATAAACTGCCTCTATAATCAAAGCACTCAGGTTGAGTCTGGTTATTCCAGTCACAACAATATGTATGAGAACCCCACACACTTGAGAGTCAGAGACTCCACATACAAGAGAGAGGAATAGAATGGGAACTTGGATATATAAGACATCTTGAGCTAAGGATATGGTAAGGTGCCTGGGGGATTTCAAAGGGTCATTGCAGGATGATAAGAACAGATATTTAGTACACATTAGTTTGCCCAGCCCTATAGGTGGGTTGAATGGAGATGATGGCTGATGATCTCCTATTCTATGGGCAAGGCTCTCCATTCAAATAGTTCTGGATAGTTAAAAGGCGGGGCAGTAGTTTCTCTTCAGCCAGAAGATAAACTTACCCTTAGCTGGAAACAATCTGAATATCTCTGGGTAACCTGTTCTGAACTCCCACGCCTTCATTTTAAAATGACTGCCACAAGAAGGATAAGATTATCTAAAAGGAGAGTTGGAGCCAAACTACTTCTGGCAGGTGAAATAAATTAAGTTTACCTGTGAACATAGCTAACGTTTCCTCTTAATTTTTGTGAAAAGGCATTTACGATTTGTATTTGTCCTTGGCGAGGGAGCCTTGGAGCCACAGAAGTAGTTTGTGCTTTCAAAAACACTCTAGACGTTCATTTTTTTCTTTAGTATATTATTATGAAACGATATTAAATTAGTCACTTAACCAAAGTGACAAAGCAAAACTTTGGTTCTTAGGATTGAGGAAATTATCTCTTAAGTCATCGAGCACTTGATTAAGACGGAAAACTATTTTAAGAAAGCAGTCTTTGATTTGTAGGCAGAAAACTTTTCATAATATCTTATCTGGAGCAGAAGGATGCGGGAAAACTTTGTCCTTCTAAAGAAAGAATAACTAAACTCTGCTTCTACAAAAGTTTTCTTTTGGTATTTAAATTTTTCCTTCGTTAAATTTATTCCAATCTCATTCAACTTAACTGTCTACAAAATTTCCTCTCCCAAGATGTCACCTCACAAGCCCCCTACAACACTCCTTTTCACAGATTTTTTTTTCCAGTTTTCCTCGTTCCCATTCTGCAAGAACCAGCCTTACATTAGGACAAGGTTAATTTCCTTTCCCTCTAAAGGTTTAAGGAAGAGCGCAAAACCTCCAAATCTCTTTATTCACACAGGACTCAACTCGATTAGCTTATCAATGGAAGGAGCTGTTAGCCTGGGGGAAAGGCAGGCTAGAATTAAGGTAGAAGCAATTCCCATTACATTTAGACCAATACACTCTAATATCTTTAATTCCTGTGTACTATGAAGCAAAAAATAGACACACTTACATTCAGTACTCTTCACCCTCACTACCTGACACCACGAAATTAAAATAAAAAAAGAAGAATTTTCCACACCGAGCTGGTCTCTCTCCCGGGTCCTCTAGAGACTGACACCCCCTATTGTCACCCCTCAGCACTCCTGGGACACAAAGCTTCTCCTCACCTTTTCTCACCATGTCTGTCCAAGGAGCAGCTCCGAGGGCTGCAGAAGTACAGCAACTGCCTCAGCACAGTGGAGCCACCTCGAGAAGCTTCATGGGATTCCTGAAAAGGTGAAGCCTTGTCTGCGTGCACGAGAAGCCACCTGCTCTACGTGGATTTCTGCTGGGTCAAGCAGAAACGTGAGGGTTCCATGGGGGTCTCTTGACCTGAGTAACCCACCGTAAATGCACACAGTGTTGTGACCGAAATAACCAGGCCCAACTCGAGTGCTCTAGTCCAAGAGACAGTTTATTAGCCGGTGGCTGTCCTTGCAAAGGAGCAGCCCTGAGATGCAGGGGCACAAAGGTTTTAAACCCTCGATTCCATCCCCCACATCCTTAATCTTTACACAAAAGACTATATCTCCTCCATTCATTAACTGATAACTAAGAGGTGGGTAAGCAAGCCGGGGTACAGAAGCAGAATGCATCATTGTTAAAATATTTTGTACCTATAGGCAGTGATCCGGCCAGTAAATCCCTTTAGTTAATAAATTTTTAGCAGAAAACTAACTAGAAGTGAGACGTGGCGGTTAGCACGTACCATGTCTTATCCTTAACCTATTGTTTCTAAAGGTGAGGTCACTACATTCCCCACTGGTTTTCTTTACAGTGACTCAATCTTCGAGTCAGAAGTTGGAATTCTCGGCCAACTCGTCGGGGCCGTACTCCTAAAATTAAAATCTTTGCCCCGGTCATGTGAGACTGTACTAAACTTCTAAGCCACTTTAGTAAGCAGGGTCCAAAAATTAATAATAATATCAGCATAATTAATGGCCCTGCTATGGCTGACAATAGCGTGGTTAGCCAGGAATTTTCATTAAATCAAGACTCATACCAGTTACTGCCCTGCCTTAATTTTTTATTTCTATCCTTCACCCTCTGTCTAATTAATGCTAAACTATCCCTAATAATACCAGAATGATTAACATAAAAACAGCAAGTTTCTCCTAATGCTACACACAAACCTCCTTGCTTAAGAAATAAGAGATCTAAACCTCTCCTATTCTGCAGTACTACTTCAGCTAAGGAATTAAGAGATGTTATTAGTATTCCTAATAGTTGTTAACTGGGTAGGAGTTAAGTCCTTTAACCCTTCATTATTAGACCCGACAGGACCTATGGCTATCGACGGTATCCGGACAGGCTTTTTTTGTATTGTCATTAACATTCCGGGATCATCTCCAGAAACATACAACCTTAATCCCCAAGTTTTCCCAGTCACCCAAGATGGATCTTCCCAATTTTTGACAGTAAAAACGACAGGATTGCATTTCCCTGCTGTGGCACAGGAAGACTGACTAGGTCGTGTAAGAGTCAGAAAGGGGTCTGTGTTCTTCCAAGGGGCTATGGTCTCACAACCCCAATGACCACAATAATATTGGTTAGGCTTATTGCAAGTGCTTTGATCTTCTCTAGGACACATATATAACTGCACTTGTTGGATACCCTTTTCATAATTTTTAACTCCACAGCCCCACCACGGTCCTGATCCTGCTAGCATCTGTTTTTTTGTTTGCTTATTTAATTCCTCCCCAAGTATATTACACAAATTTACATGAAATGTAGGCTGGTACATAGTCTGGTTTACTAATATGGAGATACCTGTTTCTGATTTAATCAATTCCCATTGAGCCTGTTGAGGTTGATGAGGGTTCCCATGTACATTGGTAATAAGAACTAACCCTAACACAATTATTCCCGTGAGAGTCTTATCTTGAGTGGATCCTCTGTGGGTGTTGCTTTCCATTTCTCCTTTTCTGGGGGAGGTTGAGCTGCCTTAAGGCGAGTATGGTGAATCGAATGTCTTTTTCCTGCAACTTTGACAGCCGTTGGTGTGGTCAGGATTACTGGAAACGGACCATCCCACCGGGGCTCTAGGCTAGCAGGCTGAATCTTCTTTATCCACACCCAATCACCTGGATGATGTGGGTGAGGTTGTGATGTCCCCGGAGTCGGTCTAGTAGCTTTAATCAAGCCCTTGACTTGATTTTGGGTTTGTTGCAAGGCCTGTAGAGACTTAAGGAGACTTGTGTCATTACTTATTGTAACCTTTTCAATTACAATTTTAGGGAGTAAAGGGGGAGGTCTCCCAAACATTTCATAAGGGGAAATTCCCATAATATATGGAGTACACCGGGCCCGTAACAAAGCAAAAGGAAGAAGGCTCACCCAATTCTCCCCAGTTTCCAGCTTAAATTTAGTTAAAGTTTCCTTAAGTGTTCTATTCATCCTTTCTACTTGTCCTGAACTCTGAGGTCTGTAAATACAATGTAATTTCCAATTAATCCCTAATACCTTAGCTAACATTTGACTTGTTTGGGCAATGAATGCCGGGCCATTGTCGGACCCCAGTGATAAGGGCAAACCGAATCGAGGTACTATTTCTGTGAGTAATTTCTTAGCTACTACTTGTGCAGTCTCCTTTCTAGTGGGGAAGGCCTCGGTCCATCCAGAGTAGGTGTCGATGAAAACCAGAAGATACTTAAACCCGAAAGTGCCAGGGGCAACTTCTGTAAAGTCTACCTCCCAATGTTCTCCAGGAGCTTGTCCTTTCTGTCGCACGCCACTGCCTCCTGTTGCAGTGGAGCAAGAGTTGACTTGTGCACATATTGGGCATCGCGCACTTACATCCCGAGCCTTTGAGGTTAGTCCAGGAATATAATAGTCTCTTTTTAGCAGTTCAATTAACTTAGTTCCTCCAAGATGGGTAGCGTTATGCATTTGATTGATTAAATGGCTGCCAAGAGCGGCAGGGAGGAGTGGCCTTCCATCTGGAATCCAAAGCCACCCATTTTCAAACTTCCCGTGCAGTTGCTTCCCCAACTCTATATCTTGGGGGCTATAGTTTGGAGCCTGTACCAAGGGGGGCACAAGAAGGGGACCAATTATAACGTTAGTCCCCACTGGTTTTCTGGCTACTTCCTTTGCTGTTTTATCTGCCAAGCGGTTTCCTTTTTCTACCACTCCTTTCCCTTTTTGATGGCCGGGGCAATGGATAATAGCCACTTTCTTAGGTAGCCAGATAGCCTCCAAAAGAGCCAAAATCTGCTCCTTGTTCTTAATTTCCTTTCCCCCTGATGTTAAATAGTCCTCTTTCCTTGTACAGGGCTCCATGTACATGTGCCGTTGCAAAGGCATATCGGCTATCAGTGTAGATGTTAACAGTTTTCCCTCGAGCCCATTTAAGAGCTTCAGTTAATGCCATGAGCTCGGCCTTCTGGGCTGAAGTCCCTTGTCCGAGAGCCTGAGCCCAAACCACAGTGTCATCGGCAACTACCGCTGCTCCCTCATACCTGACGCCTTCTGTGACATAACTGCTTCCGTCCGTGTACAGGGTGGCGTCTGGGTTGAGCCAAGGCTCATCTCGTAAGTCAGGTCTTACCCCAGTTATGCTTTCAAGCAGGTCACTGCAATCATGTACAGGTTCCTGAGGATCATCATCTGGGAGCAAGGTTGCTGGATTCAATATTGTCGGTTTAGCAAATTGAACCTGTGGAAGGTTTAATAAGAGTACCTGGTATTGGGTGATTCGAGCGTTCGATATCCATCGCTCGGGTGGTCCCTTCAGGAGCCGCTCCACAAAGTGAGGTCCGATAACAGTCACAGGCTGCCCAAGCGTCAATTTGTGGGCTTCTTTCACTAGAACTGCCGTGGCTGCAACGGCCCTCAGACAATTAGGCCACCCTGCAGCCACGTAATCTAACCTTTTAGATAAGTGTGCAACTGGTCTTTTCCACGGTCCCAGCATCTGAGTTAATACCCCTAGTTATCTTCCAGAAGAATTGGGGTGCTTGTATTTTTCTTGTCACCTTTTGGTTGCTTGGGACACTCATTCTTCCAGTGCCCTTTCTGTTTGCAATATGCACATTGGTCTTTTTCAAGGCCAACCTGTTTACTTCCTGGTCCAGGTGGCCCGATAAATCCTGATCTTCCTCCTCGGCCCCTTCCTCTTCCTCTGCCTGGCATAGGTCCCTTCCCCACAAACATTATTTTCTGCACATCGTCTCTATTGTTGAAAACTTTCTGGGCTATTTCTAGCAATTTGGATAAATTCTCTCCCTCAAAACCTTCTAGCTTCTGTAACTTTCTCCTAATATCTGGGGCCGACTGGCTCACAAAGGCCAAATTAATGGCTCTTCTATTGTTGGGGTCCTCCGGGTCAATAGGTGTATACAAGCGGTAAGATTCTAATAGTCTCTCTAAAAATGCTGCAGGTGACTCATCCTTGGTCTGAATTACTTTGCTTACCTTGGACAGATTTATTGGTCTACGTGCAGCAGCCCGGAGTCCCTGTAGCAGGAACTGGCGATACCTTAGGAGAGCCTCCTTACCTTGATCCGTATTGGGATCCCACTGGGGACGCTGAGTAGGAAACACAGCCTGTATCCTGGTTAAGTCTGCTGTTGGCAGCCCATTCAGGTCCGTGACTTCTCTGGCTGCCTCCCGCAAAATCCTTTTTCCTCAGTGGTGAATAAAACCTGCAAAAGCTGCTGACAATCATCCCAAGTGGGCTGATGGGTAAAAAAATTGACTCTAGAAGGCAGGTTAATCCTTGTGGTTTTTCTGAAAAGGATGGCGTTTGCAATTTCCAATTATATAAATCACTAGTACTGAACGGCGAGTAGATGACAGTAGGCTCACCTCCACCTCCTGGAATCACCTTCAATGGGGCTTGAACAGATACTGGCTCTTTCAGGGAGGTTGAATCAGGGGAAGGTGGCCTACGACCCCTAGACCAGGTTACAGGAGGTTCTGGTCTTTCCAGAGGAGGACGTCCACTCCCATCACCATGATAGGGTGGTGGATACCAGTCATCCTCCGACGGAGGGCCCTGCAACACTGGTGGGGGCTTCTTAAGACCTTGGAGTATGGCTGCCATTACAGTAACAGGGGCATGACTGCAATTCTGTAAGTACTTAGGGGCATCAGAAACAACGTCAATCCATACATCAATATAAGGAATTTGGTCAGGATGCCCTGGGTTCCCATAAACAACACCCCGAACCCGAAATGCAGTCTGTAAATTAAATGATCCCTCGGAGGGCCATCCTACTCCGAAGGTCGGCCAATCTAGTTGACAAAACCGCTGCAAATCAAAAGGGGTTACTAAAGCACCATAAGCCTTTGCCCTGTGACGGAAATCTTTAAAGTGATTAAGCATGCATTGAAGCGGTGTTAGCTTACCCTGTGATTGTCCCATAGTTCCACAGTAAAGCACACGAAGCAACACAAGAAAAACAGACACAGACTAACGAACCAAAAAACAAGACTGAGAAAACTGTCGTCACAGTCTCAGTCGACCGCCGACTTACTTGTCGCGTCCGACGTCCGCACGGTCCTGGGGCCCCTACCAAAAACTGCCTCAGCACTCCCAAGATCACGCTCCACAAAGCAAGAAACCACGGGCGGTGGGCTAGGGCAAGTGCCCTAGAGGCCTCCCCAACCGCAAATGGTCCAACGCCCTGGTGCACTGATCAATTTTCCCACAACGAGAAGATCTCGCTGGGGCCTCCAAATGTTGTGACCGAAATAACCAGGCCCAACTCGAGTGCTCTAGTCCAAGAGACAGTTTATTAGCCGGCGGCTGTCCTTGCAAAGGAGCAGCCCCGAGACGCAGGGGCACAAAGGTTTTAAACCCTCGATTCCATCCCCCACATCCTTAATCTTTACACAAAAGACTATATCTCCTCCATTCATTAACTGATAACTAAGAGGTGGGTAAGCAAGCCGGGGTACAGAAGCAGAATGCATCATTGTTAAAATATTTTGTACCTATAGGCAGTGATCCGGCCAGTAAATCCCTTTAGTTAATAAATTTTTAGCAGATAACTAACTAGAAGTGAGACATGGCGGTTAGCACATACCATGTCTTATCCTTAACCTATTGTTTCTAAAGGTGAGGTCACTACAACAGCCTGAAGACCTGACACTAGTGCAGGCTGGCCTTGCCCTAAATAAGTCCGCACTCATTGGCGGATCGACCCAGGACCCGCCCCTTGGCTCCTCCCCATTGAATCTCAGCACCTCCATGCACCCCCCAGGTCCTCACCTCACACTGGCAGACTGATCCAAACCACTGCCTGATTTAGCCTAAGCCCTTTTGATAGGATATTTGAAGGCCGTGCTGTGCATTTCCTTGCAGGTCCACCCCATCCTTTCTCCTCATTGACTTCTGCTTCCACCCACTGGAGCTCAACCCCATTTTTTCTCCTCTGTAGCCATCACTGTAAATAACAAAAACCCTAACCATAATGCTAAACTAATGTAGGGAAGTGGCAAGAGAATTAAAATGTTAAATCGAGCTACATTCAGAGACTACAATGTGCTCATCAGCTCTGTGGTCAGGCCATGAGGGTACCTGTAGAACAAAGGAAGACTTCTGCTGGAATTGCTAACGACCCATTTCCCACACCTGTAAAGGGGAAACAGGAAAAACAGCCTTTAAATGTCTGCCCTACACAAAATAAAATCATTCATTCCCTGTGTCTAAAACATAGATAACCTGTGGATGAATGGCTGGAAACCGCCGGCAGGCTTTTCACACTACATACTCTTATCCTTTCTCACTGTTTGTCCAGAGCAAAGGAAATGGATAAATAAAGTCTTTAAACTGTAACTCATGGGAAATAAAGAATGATATATAAACTGGAATTGCCCTTAATACATGGAACTTTTTCTTTGTCTTGGCCTTTTGTCTTTGCTATTTCTAGTCTTTGCTTTTCCCCTTTTTACAATAAACTTTCCTGTTGACTCTAACTATGGCATGCATGTTGAATTCTTTCTACACTTTCCACCAAAGAACCTACTCTTCTCTCAGGGAAGGGGTTGTCTCCCCCCACTCGGGGAAATTTGCCCTGTCCTGCCTCAAACTATAACCATAACGCATTACCCATAAATGATATCCATAAACCATAACCAACATAACATAGCTAGAAACCCTAAATGTAATCCGTAATCTATCACCAAAAACAGTAAACTACACCTAACCATAAACAGTAACCGTAAACCATAACCAAACTATAACCCATAACCTGAACCCCTAACTCAGCCCCAAACTCCATCCCAGCCCCAACCCTTATCTTAGCCCTCTAAACCATTAACATTTTAGATATAGAACTTCCTACAAAATAAAAAATAAAAGGTATTAGAGCAAGTAAACAATTTGGACAGAGTTACAGGACTAAATATCAATAAACCACAATCTGTTTTACTCATATGTGAGCAAGGAATAATCTTGAGAAGATTTTAAGTAAATAATCACATTTTAAATAATGTCAATGTTTTGAAATGTTTTGAAATGGACTTAATCAAACTGCAGGATTCGTACACTGAAAATTGAAGCCTTCTCATGGTAATGGAAAGAATTAACACTGTTTAGAAGGCAATAGTACATAGCTGATGCTCAGATTCGATATGATTCCTATGAAAATTCAGAGGTCTTTGGGGAAAATGTACAGGCTGACCCACTTCTATAAAATTTCAAGGGACCCCAAAGAGCTGCAACAGTCTTCAAAAAGAAAATCAAAGTTAGAGGCTCATACTTCCTAATTGTAATACTTAATAGAAAGCAACAGAGATTAAAACATTGTGACACTGGCATAAAGAGATACAGATAGATCAATGAAACTGAATGGAAAGCCCAGAAATAAACCCATCCATCAACAGTCAATTGATTTTTGATAAGGGCAGACATTAAAATGGCTAAAAAAGGGTCTTTTCAAAAATGGAGCCAGGCGAGTGGCCATCCACATGAAGAGAAATGAAATGGGATCCTAACCTCATGTTACATGCAAACATCAATTCAAAATAAATAAACAGCTTAAATAAAGGAAGTAAAATTATAAACTCTCAAAGAAAACAGAGATAAATTTTCATGACCACAAATTTACCAATGGTTTCTTAGAACAGACACCAAACACAAACAAATTCGATTTCCTCAAAATGAAAGACTTATGTGCATCAAAAGGAGCTACCCAGAAAGTGAAAAGACAGACTACAGAATGGAAGTAAATAGTTGCACATGATATCTCTCATAAGAGTCTGTTATCAAGAATAAAGAACTTATAAAACTCATTGACAAAAAGAGAAACAGGCAGATTTTTAAATGGACAATTAATTACATCCTTCTCCAGAGAAGACATACAATTTGACCAACAGGCAGATGAAAAGATGTTAAACATCATCAGTCGTGATGGAAATGCCAATTAAAGCTACAATGTGATACTCCTTCACTCACACTGGAATGGCTGTAATTGAGAACACCAAAAATAACAAACATTGGCAATGATATAGAAAAACTGGAACCCTTAGACGTTGCTGGTGCAGGTGTAAAACTATGAATGACCATCACTTAATTTAAATAACAAAACCTTAAAAGTTTCACCTCAACAAAGACACCTAGAAAAACTTTTAAATGTACATATACAAATAATTATTATTAAATAGTTTACCTAAAAACCTTTATTAGTATCTATTTTATTTATTAATTGAAACTATGAGATTGTAAAGCCAATTATTAACTTGATTTTTCTTGATACTTTGTATACCAAGCTATTTTCTTTATATGCTTTGTAACACAGCTAACATAAACTTATTTTTGTAGATACGGCTAAAACATATATAGTTTATGCTAATAACTTTCAAAAACATGTCTATGTAATCCAACCAAACTTAAGCCAGCTTTAACATCAAATATTATCTCTGATCATATGATCCTGAAATGCATTTGTGTTTGTTTCTATTTTGTTTCTTAATTTATATCAGCATATAATTCCTTTAAGCCAATCAAATATTACAAACTAGTAATAGCAGTCAGAGACAAAAACATCCTACCACACGTTATATAGACAAACACGAGAGTTTCGCAAATAGAGATCAAAACATAAACAGAATTACTAATGATTGCAGAAAACACCCTGACGTCTTACCAGTGAAATGTTTGCTTGTCATGAGAGTTCTATAAAACATTTTGAAATCGAGAGTTTTTCCAATTCAGAGAATTAACAGTCTGACGATTAATGGTAGGATTTTAATAGTGACTCAAAGCAATAAGACTTTTTACAGCTTAACTAAAGTCAAAGGCTTTCTATTTTTATGGTATTTCCTTGTAATGTCAAATGACAGAAAAAAAAAGACATTGAAAAAAATTGACCATCTCTAGAAGAAAAGTTTCAATAAACAAAACGAGTAGTTGCTAAGTCAAAGTGAGGGGCTGAACAGGTAATGCAGGGACATTGCCTCCCCTCCCGGATATGGCTTTGGAAATTTTTCCTTTCTTCAGACCTCCCCGTTTTAGACCCACCAGAGGTAATAAGCCAAAACCGGTCTTTTCCATCTTTGGCCAAAGCAAAACTTTTGGCTAATTCTAATATCATTATAATCTCTTCTGCATTGCAAATACTGCAGCTCCCATTGTGCACCTGACACTAACACAGTTCCAGAAACATCATATGAGAAAGAAAAGGCAGAAAACCAAGTTCCCCACCTACTGGGAGGAGACAACAAGGCCAAGTCGGCACCACAATTTTCCAAGATCTCCCTCTAGGGAGAACAAAAAGTTCATAACCAGCCATCTTGGCGGGACTTTCCCCCTTTCTCTCTCTCTTCCTCTCTCAAGTTAAACCTGCACTCCACCTCCTCAAGTGAGTACTTTAACATTCATAAAACTCGTGCTTTCCTGCTTACTGTTCATCTTGCCTTTGGATTCTTTCTTGTGAAACAAAGCAAGAATCTGGTCACGGGACCCACAAGACTTCCAGCTGTTCATTTTACTCTGGAATTCTTTCTTGCAGAATAAGATGAGAACCCTTCCGGCGACACAGGCTATAGCTTCACAAATATTTTTTTCATGACAGTCTAAGTATAGATGAGAGGAAAAGGACTCATGGCACTTCTAAATTCTACCAAAGACCACAGAAATAGATCAAGAAGGCTGACAGGGTAAGCAAAAATAATGTTTATTTCTGCCAGTGGAAGACCGTGATCTCTCAGCTACAGAAGTTTCCAGGAGCTAGCGGTAACTCGGCCATTAATTTTCCTGCCACCATAACAAGATGGAAGTTTTGTAGTTTTCTGAAATCCATCTTAAGTGCATGGAAAGAGGCAGAACCTGGGACCTAAGGAAGACTACAAAATCTTCAAACCCCTTCCTTCACGCAGAACTATCCAGACATTTAGCATATCTGTGGAGGAGCTGTTAACCTGGGGAAGATGCAGGCTGGAATTCATGTAGAAGTAATTCCCTCTGTTATATGTAGAGTAATAGACCAAAGAGCTTTAGTTCCTCTATAACATGAAGCAAAAAAACAGATACATGAATGTTCAGTACTCCTCACCCTCACTATGCTACACCACAGACTTAAAAATAAATAATTTTCCTCACTGAGCCATGTCCTCTGCTGTGTCATCTGAAGACAGACAGCACCTCTCCCCACACTTGGCACTCCTGTCCAGATTTGGGACATTTGGATTTGGGACGCTTCCCCTCACTTTCTCTTTTCAACAGGTCCGTGGTGCAGCTCCCAGGGGCTGCTGATACAAGGACTGCCTCACACAATGGCGCCACTGGAAGCCTCAAGAAGCTTCTTCCGGCTTTCTGAAAACGCAGTGCATACACAATTTGGGCTCACACTAGATCTCATGAGTGTGATTGGTGAATCGCCCCAGGACCAACCCCTTAGCTCCTCATCACCGGCTCTCAACACTACCCTCAACCTCACACTGGCCCCACCCTCCAATACTCGTACCTTGCGCCTTTTCCAGGCCAAGCGGACGATAGCTAATGGTGAGAAGGCACGGATTAGACCCACGTTGTGTGGAATGCGTGCCTGGGAGGAATACTCCGGCACAAGGACAACCAGTCTATTCCCAGTCCTCCCCCAGCCAAGGAGTTTGTTCAGCTGCAGGTGTTAGAGACATCCTTCCTGACCGGGCTTCGGCAAATAGGGTTTTTCAAGCGTAAGCTTTTATTGTAGAACACTTAGCAGAATTGTGTACATAGGCTAACCCAAATTACTTAATAATTTTTAATAACTAAATCAGGCTTTTAAACATAATTGATATAAAAGTATAAGAATGTTAAAGATGCTTATGAGTCATTTTCAGAACGTCTGTAGTTGCTCCTGTGTCAAATCATACTCTTCTAATTAAGCTTGCTGCATTTCAAAATATGAGCAACTGAGAGAAATGTGAATTTATTTATCATGGCATTTTGTTTTCTCTTATGCTTAATTATAGGGTTCCCTTGACTTAGCAACACCTAATTCAAAAATCATTAGTGGGGGACCATAGGCAGTGCCTGAAGAGATGTCACGGTGGACCACTGCCGGAGAGTAGAGCCATCATGAAAAGTTATTCTCTGCTGCCATCTAGTGGTCATTTTGGTAATATCAGCCTAGTGTATGTCCTCATTAAGTTATTCTCTGCTGCCATCTCGTGGGCATCTCTTGAATAACACCTCAGTTATGTCATGAAAAGTTATTCTTTGCTGCCTTTTCAGGCATCTCAGGAATAGCACCTGAATGTAGGTAATCATGAATATTTATTGTTTGCCTCCATCTCACGTGCATCTTGGGAATAACACTAGAATGCATGTAACAAGAAATTATTCTCTTCTGTCATCTGTTGTGCATTCTGGGAATAATATCCAAGTATATGTCATCATGAAAAGTTATTTCTGCTGCCATCTCACGGGCATATCTAGAATAACACCCAAGCGTATGTCATCATGAAAAGGCATTCTTTTCTGTTATCTTGTATGCAGCTCAAGCATAACATCCGAAAAAAAAAATCCACATGTATGTCATAAAAAGTTATTCGCTAGTATCATTTTGTTGGCTTCTCGAGAATAACACTTGAGTTTATTCTCTACTGCCATCTCATGTGCATCTTAGAAGTAAATATGCATGTATGTCATGAAAAGTTATTCTCTGTTGAAATCTTATTGGGATTTCGGGGAAAACAGCAGAGTGTATGTCAGAAAAAGTTATTTTCTGCTTCCATCTTGTGTGCATTTTGGGAAGATACCCATGTGTACATCACCATGAATACTTATTTTCTGCTGCCATCTCGTGGGCATGTTGAAAATAACACCTAGGTGTATTCATCCTAAATATCTATTTTCTGCTGCCATCTGGTGGGTTTTTTAGGAATAACACTTGAGTGGTTGTCATCATGAATATTCATTTTCTGCTGCCATCCAGTGGGAATTTGGAGAGTGACGCCACAGTGCATGTTATGAAAAAATATTTAAGTGTTATCCGATGCGCATTTTATAAATAACACCCAGGGGCATGCCATCATAAAATGTTTTTGTCTGTTGTCAATTTGTGAGCCTCTTGTTACAAACAAAGATTGCGTGTCTTGAAACATTGTTTCTGCTGCCATCTTGTGGGCACATTGAAAACCACCAACAAGTATAGTTCATCATAAAAATTTATTTTCTGCTGCTATCTGGTGTGAATTTGGGGAATAAAATCTGAGTGTAGTTCAGATACAAATTCGTTTTCTGCACCCATCTTGTGTGCATCTCGACAATTATACTTGGGTGTCATTTTCAAAAATACCCACGAGATGGCAGCAGAGAAAAACTTTTCATAATGACATGCCCTGGGTGTTATTTTCAAAATGAACATGAAAAAGAGGGAGAAATAACTTTATGGACAGCCCTGTCATGTTATTCCCAAATTGCCCACCAGATGGCAACAGAGAATGAATATTCATAATGACCTACACTTGATGACCTATAGTCAGGTGTTATTCCCAAAATGAACACTAGATGGCAGCAGAGGATAACAAATCACGTTTCCTGACCTAAACTCTGGTGTTATTCCCAAAATGCACACCAGATGGCAGCAGAGAACAGCGTTTCCCTGCCTTAGGGGTTCTGCTCACCATTAAAATAAGAATCCAGATCCTTGGTACTTAGCTAACTTTGAAATAACTCCTGTCCTTTACATATTTCTTCTCACCTACTGTTTCTGTATGTCAGACGAGGAAGGAAAATTATTATATCCATTTTACAGGTATTTAAACTGAAGATTGATTATAACACAATTCTGCATCCAGGACACCACACTCACACAGGATCCCGGACAGAGTAATCCAAATAGTCTTTGCAGCTTTGAGTCGAATCTCGGTCATTCTATTTGAAGAAAATCTACACATAACCTAATGCTCCAGCTTGCCATTTACTCACTCAAGCTGGTTTTTGTTGTGGGACTTGGACAGGAAGCTGGGGATAGGGATGGGTGGGGAGGATGAAGGAGGCCCAGCCCATCACAGGAGTACAACCAGTGCCAGATTCTTATAACGGCGACTTCTCCACTTCTACTCCCTGCCATCCTCTGGCCTTTTAAGTCTGTTCTTGTTCAAGCCAGAGCACTGGCCTACTCTTGCCCACGTTCCCTTCCTCTGAGGTCCCAACCTGCCCCTCCTCTGTTCTCGATCACCTCAGGCCTTGCAGGACCCAGAGCACCAGGGACACCCACTGTGTTCTCAATGTGGGCCCCAAGGCTGTAAGCTCCTCCTAGCTGGCCAACCCTCTGGGTCCTCCAAACACACCCCTGGTGGCAGCGATGAGATGAAACTGGAATCTGACTTGTACAGTCTGCTCATTCTCCCTGAGTAACAGAAAAAGCAGACTCTACCCATAAAACATATTTTGCATTTACACTCTCACCTCATTTCTGTTCCTTTATAAAACACATTTTCTTAGGGACTTTTATACCAAAGTGTTTTCTGCAAAGGAAAAATTCAGTAATAAGATTTCTTTCAGTTAGATTTAATTCTGTGCACAAAGATGTGTCCTTGAAGAGGGCTGTGTGTAAAATAAAGTGAGCAGTCTGCCGCTTCTTTGAAGTCTGGGGAGCGAAGGGCAGAGAACACCTGATATCATTGTTGCTTTCATGGGGTGCTCAGTTTTCCCACCTTTATCTCCAGACTCAAGGATGGGGAACGAAGACAACACAGATCTCACACTTCAAAACATCCACACTGCATGCCCAGGTTCTTACAGGAGCCAAAATGTAGGGACTTGGATGAAAAAAGGAAGGGAAAAGCAAGTAGCTAGAAGAAAGTATTGTGTGTCTGGAGCAGCCCGCCTTCTCCAACTGTCAGAAGCAAGCACCAGCTATAGCTGGTCTGTTTGGGATCGGGATCAGCAGAAGCTGTACTGGCCTGGGGGCTGGAGCAGTGGCCATGGCACCGTCTGCCAGGTGTCTGTTGGGCCAGCTCCCAGTCCTGAGCTGAGGTTAAATCAGCGTCTCATTGATTGTGTATTCACTATGTCAGGCAATGTGCTTAGTGCTTTGGGTGACTATATTCTCTCCTATTTTGTTTTATTTTTTTAAAACCACTTTTACGAAGGTATGCTTGACATACAAAAAGCTGTACCTGATTAATGTATGCAACTTGATGAGTTTGGAGACCTCACCTGTGAGTCATCCCCACCCACATAGTACACCATAAACATATCCGTCTACCTATAAAAGTATCCTGGCACCCTCTTTATTTATCATTATTATTATCATAATTATTTGTGTGTGTGGTGAGAACCATAAGATTCATCCCCTTAGCAAATGTAAAGTGTACAGTGCAGTACTGTTATCTGTAGGCACCATGATGTAAAGTAGACCCAAAATTTATTCATCTCGCGTAACTGAAAATTTCTACCACAAATAACACATTGTGCATTACCAGTGAGACCAAGCCCAAGCCGCTAGCACTACAACCAGCAGCCATTCGCCCCAGGTTTCC
The DNA here is from genome assembly GCF_902729225.1 of Pteropus medius. Taxonomy (NCBI): domain Eukaryota; kingdom Metazoa; phylum Chordata; class Mammalia; order Chiroptera; family Pteropodidae; genus Pteropus; species Pteropus medius. Next base: position 36,318 of record NW_024352148.1, read on the forward strand.
AGACCCTGCTCGACCACAGAGCGGAGGGGAGGGGTGGTGTGCTGGGGGGCCACTCTGAGCCCATGAGAGTTGGGGAGCTAAGGAAACCCACGCTTCTTGACTTCCTCTTTTCTGCTGGCTATTAGCTCTGTTCCTTAGAGGGTCCGAAATGGAAAAAGTGGATGGCCTGCTTGTTGCCTCTTTTCTGGTTTCCACCTGGTGGGGAGTGTAGTTTACCTGTGGGCTGCAGCTTCCTCCTCCATCTTCCAGGTTCTAGCTTCTCCAGGAGTCCGAGGCCTTCATGGACCATTGTTGTCGTGCAACTAATTCTTGCACCGACACTGATTGACCGTTGACAGGTACTCAAATACTGGATTTCTAGACAAGGCACAAGTGCGAGTTCTTTAGGGGCCCTCCGAATCCAGTGCCCTGCTTAGCCTGTCCCAACCCCACTCAGCTCTCGTGTTCAATGGTGTGCACTGTGGGCGAGTGTTACTGGTTTTTTTTTCACTCAGAAATTAGCTTTTTGTGTTGACGTTAACGTGATGGCATGAGCCCAGCTATTTCTCGCTTTGCTCACTTGGCCTACTGGAAACGTGTGTTCTCATCGAAGCAGAAGTGATAGCTGACTCCACTCACGGGCCTTTCTGCTTGCCCTGCCATCGTTATACAGTTCACATGCACTTTGGGAAGGTCGACTAGCCTGTGTCCTAATTCGATGTGCACTAGAATATGAGTTTCCAGTGTTCCTTTTATGCGGACACCCCCAGACTCTGCAGGCGATTCTCTTAGAGCTAGAGATTCTCAACTGGCTATTGGAAAGGGGCTGAGGAAAGCCGCAGCAGCCCCTCCTAAGCCCGCAGTTCCTGGCTCCAGTGATTCCCACTTTTCTCCTCCCGCTCCTCCTGCTTCCATGGATGGGGTGATTACATTTACTGAGAGGCCTTCCTGCTGACTTAGTGTGTGGGAGTACTCACTGCTTCTTGGCCCTCAGCTCTGGACCCTAGCTATCGGTGGTGGTTTCTTCTGTGCCTTTCTTACATGAAATGCTGTTTGTAGCTGTGACAGATCATTATATAGTGATCTCCTGAATCATGCCTCCCTGCGTTCGTGCCCTTCCTCATGAGACATTGCCACACCTTCCATCCAGGACTGATTTTATCCTTCTTCCTGCTTGAATGTGGGCTGGCCTTGTGCTTGCTCTGACCAATAGCATGTGGTAGAAGTGACCTCACACATGTTTAAAAATCTTGGATTCAAGAGGCCTGACGGCATCTGCTTTTGCCCTGTGGGAGGACCACGCCGAGAATCCATGCAGTGAAGAAGCCTGAGACGGAAGTACATCTGCAGAGAGGGTCAGACAACCCAGCTGATCCGCCAGCTGAGTGCATCTTTCTGAAAAATAATACATTGTTATTCTAATCCCCTAAATTTTAGGGTGGTGGATTGCTGCAAGAAGATAGCAAATGAAAGAGAAAGTAGTTATGGAAGCACAAAACAATAGATAATTCCAACAGAAAGTGCTACTAAAAGTGCAAAGCAATAGAAAAATGTGACAGAAATCAGCATCGCTCTAATGAAATCCCAAATGAATGGCGTTGTCTTTAGGGCCAGGCAGCAGGTGATTGCGGGAAGAAGTAGAGAGCAGACGGCGTGAGCTGGAAACGTGAGGAGGACGTTGCTCCTGGAGACTAGAGAACAGAGGTGGACCGAGTGACTTTTGCCTGCGGCGACCTGGAAGGTAGAAAGTGCACCTAATGAACTTGCTGACCTCACTAAAATAATTCCCATGTAGAACTAGAAAGTAACAATTACCTTCTTCTAACTGCTTGGTAAGGTACACAGGAGAGAGATAAAAAATGATCACAAACTCTAGCAGCTTAAATAACACAAAGTTATTATTTTTATATTTCTGCCCAAAATCCAGAGACAGTAAACATTGAAACCAAATCAGTTAAATGGTGTTTAGTAAGGGTTAACTGTGCACAGAAGAAGAGCTCACAAGCTGGGAGAATTCAGATCCAGTATCCGCCCAGAGAACACGATGCCACGGCACGGCTTACGAGGCTGCTGTGTCACCTTTACAGTGATTAGTTATGGAAATGGGGGATGGGTTAAAGATGATTATCCTACACCGTTTAGGAAGATGACTGAAATTTTTTTATGATTATCAGGAACATTTACAGGAAATAATTAAGTTTTGCTTATGTTCATGAAATAAGCTGGATTTACTTTGCTTTATGCGGCTTGTGGTTTTGTCTGCTTGGGGGATTTTCAGGGCCGATCTCCATTTCATTTTATTTGAGCAGTTCTGTAGGTCCGAAGTCTCGCACAGCTCTCAGCCCAGAGCCAGGGCGGCAGCAGGGCCATGTCCCTACCCACAGGCCCCAGGGGCAGAACTATGTGCCTGCTCATTCTGGGTGTTTGTAAAATCAAGCTCTTTGCGGTTGTAGGGCTGAACCCCCACTTCCTCGATGCTGTGAGCTGAGAGGTGTCCCCAGCTCCGGAAGCCACCCTCACCCCTCGCTCCCCTCCCTCAGTCTTCAAAGATGGCAGTGGTCATGTGAGTCCTTCTTGCACTTTGACTGTCTCTAACCACAGCCAGGGAGGTTCTCAGCTTCTGAAGAGGCCCGTGGGCACGTTTGGCCCACCTGGAGAAACCGCACCCTCATCACATCTGGTGAGTCCCTTCTGCCGTGCAGGGTGGAATGCTCACTGATTTCAGGGGTGATCATGTGGACATCTTCAAGGAGCGTTACATTGCCCACAGCAGAAATAAATTAAAGAAAGAATGTACAGTTTACAACAGAACTTAGAGGAAATATAGAGGACTCAGGACAGTATTTAATGTAAGAAATAGTCTCAGGATACAATTCAAATCAAGGGGATGACTGTAAAACCCCTGGTTAAGATACCTGAAGGATTCCAGGCAGTGACTTGGAGACTTCCTCTGACAGACAAAGTGGAAGGGGCTTCTAAGAAAATGAAGGGTCTCAAATGTAGTGTCAACTTGGATTAAAAAGAATAGAGAGAGATCAAAAAAAAAAAAAGCACCTCTGGGCCTTTCAGCCTTCTGTGGGGTGGGAAAGCTACTTAGCTGCAGACAGGAGCCATATCTTCTGGAAAAGAAAGAACTCGGTGGCAAGGCCAAGAGCCAAGGAGAGCAATAGACGAGGAAACATGGGGGCGAAGCTTGCTGTAATAAAGGAGTGCCGCCTGGCCCTAGGGTCAAGGGAGCTGGTGACATGCCCGGGTGGATTTCAGGACCCTGTGGTTCAGTGCATTCAGAACCTTCCATTCTGAGAGCAATACCTCCTTCCCCTCACCTTATGAAGCGGGAGTATTTATTGCTGTCTCACAGGCTGGGCGGCTGAGAATGAGGAGGGCACTGTTTGTCTTCCTAGTTCACAGCGCTCTGAATCCACAGGTGCTGTGCTCCAGGAGCTGAACCTGTGGAATCATGGTCGAGGAGTTTTGCCTGCACCTGGACTTTAGGCAACGAGATACACAGAGATGACTTTGGTGATTAAATGGACTTTGGAGTCTTGGGAATGGGTAAGGATAGTTTGCCTGTGAGGGGCTGTGAACTGTCGTAGCCAGAGGACGGACTATGGTGGACGCTGCAGAACAGCCTCCGAAGGGTCATGCCTTCCTGTGTTCACACCCCTGGCAGCGCGACCTTGCTACTCTCCTCTGGAGAGATGGGGTCCGTTCCTCTAACTGGCCTTGTGACTTCCTTTGACTAACTTTCTTTGGGCAGGAGGCAGGCGAATGAGGTGGAATAATGTGGTGGGAGTGACATTACTTGAGATCCAGAGCTTAGATCTGAAGAGGTGCCATAGCTTCCACAGTCACCCTGTGGGCACCAGGTGCGTGAGGGAGCCTGGAGTGAAAGACTAGAGAGCTGCCTGGCCATCCCAGCTGTCTCAGCTGAGACCAGCCTCAGCCCACCTGCCAGCCGAGTAAGCCCAGGGAAAGCTGACAGAATAACCACTCGATCCATCTGCAGAGTCATGAAAACATGACAAAGTTTGTGATCTTAGGCCTTAGGTTTTGGTGTGGTTTGTGACTTAGTAGATAACTGGAACTGTAGCTGTAGTAGTTAAGTAAAGAGTAAGGTCTACCTCTTAGTACTGCACGCATTATCTGTCTATGTTGTGCTATTATTCACCTGAAGAGAGATGGCAAAGTATAATAATCATAAATGCCTCCAATTGATGAGTATTATTTAACATGTATTGAGTAACCATTAGCTACAGTATTATCTTTACACTAAAATGAAGCAATCATCTAATAAACATTTTTTACTTTGTATACATCTTGACATTGATACAAATACAATCTCAGTATACCTGCTACTTTTATAGCATAGGAAGAGTAATTGCCATTCGCTGCAATACCCTCAAATGAGTTCCAAAGTGGATAGAGAAGCCACATAAAGAAGAAAGGAAAATATTTCATAGAGATCATTATTCCCTGGACAATAAAGAAAGCCCGGATGTAGAGATACAATGGAACAATAAAAACACTGGTCAGTCAGATGGCAAAACTGTCGCCTTCATCAAAAAGTCAGGAAATGGTCTTTTTCTGGATAACAGTTTGTTTTGGTGAGGTCGTGGGACTGTATAGAACTTGTTCATGTCTCCTTTATTCATGTGGTAAGTAGTTATCAATGTGCCAGGCACTGTGTTAGATGCTGGAGGTGTCCTAGTGAGTGAGGCAGGTATGGTTTCAGGTCACACAAAGTAGGCCGGGGGTTAAGATCTGATGGCTAATGGAAATGTGAATACACTGTGTGACTGTCGTGACAGGATAGGACAAGATAGTAATAGGATTTTGTTGATTCTTCTTAGGTTTGTTTTTTGTTGTTGTTGTTTTTGTTTGTTTGTTTGTTTTGTTGTTTTTTTTTTTAGCTCAGTACCGTCCAGACTACAACTATAAAAACTCCGCTGCTCATTCTGTAAATTGTTCACTTTTGCAGGCAGTGCTACATCTTGACCCTTTACTTCCCAGGTTCCAGTAGACCTGTGAATGCCCTTGTATCATATCGTAGGGGACCCTTACATTATATTGTGTCCTGATACTACTGACCCACAAAAAATGATGCACGTCAGAAGACATAATTCTTTGATTTTTCCTTAGGATTTCCATCTGTGGCCTAAATGCACTTTTGGAAGAGTATTTTCAGAGAGCAAAAGGAAGACTCTTCTGTCATATGGGGAGATTCAAATGTCTAAAGCCTGCTTTTCCTCGTGCCCCTTTAGATGGACGGCAGGGACTCCCAGCCTCACTTTTGGTTGTTTTTGACTCTGCTGCCTCACAGGCGTCTGAAGACCAAGACCTGCCTTATTTATCTGTGTAGACACTGTAAACACGTAATAAATGTTGAATGACTCAGAGAAACACTGAAGGAAAATTCACATTTGATACCATGACTATTTTCCTATTGTGTTTTTATCTGGGCATGTTTAAAACTTTGATTTTTAAATCCCTTTAGAAAACTGCTAATAAAGAAAAACAAACAAAAGAAAAAAATTAAATTAACACAGAAAGTGGGACTAGAACTGAGCCTGGTTTTTTTTTACTCTTTAACATGTGAGAGACCTCAAGAAAACAGTTTCTAATTGTCTTATGTTATTTATAAACTTCATTATTGTTTATGTGTCAGGAACAGTATCATCCAAAAACAAAACTAAAACAGTAACCTGTTCTGTGAAATGAAAAGTAAACCAGAACGCATCGTTTCAGTAGGACGCCGTCGCTACAGTGCCAAACAGGCATTTAAAAAATGAAAGGAAAATTAACAAAAATTTACTTTCTCTGACGACAGATGTTGGAAAATTTCCTCACTAAACAAGCAGCCTTCAAGAAAGAATGCTGGCCCCAGGAGAGCGCCGTCTGGCAATCGCTGCGAAGTGGTCAGCGAGGGGCCGCGTCCCGGGGTCGCCGAGTCCGGGGCCGCGCAGATCCCTCCCCGGACGACAGGCGACTCGGGACCTTCTCCTGCGACGCGTCCGGGAAACACGAAGAGAAGGTGACGCCCTGCGTCCTGCCGACCCCACCCCAGCCACTGCGCCCCTCGCTTCCACCCTCCCCTGTCCCCTCCCCCTGTGCCCTCCTCTATCCCTCCCCGCCCCGCTCCTGTCCTCTCCCCTGTCCCCGCCCCATCTTGACTGGCAGTCGGCCTCGGCGACACCCGCCAGAGCCGCAGCGGGGTGGGGTGGGGGAGCGGCAGCCATGGCCGCAGCCGGCGTGGACAAGCGCTCGCCTCAGCTGCCCGCGCCCCAGTCGGGAGGCGTCGCCCCCACGCGCCGCCGCGCTGGCGAGAGAGATGAGGCCGTGCAGACCCCTCGCCCGGCAGGAGCTACCCGCGGCGCGCAGGGCTTCGGGGGGCCGGGAGAGCGCGCGCCCGCCTCGCCCCTTCATCCCGGGCCTTGGCCGGTCGCCGGCCGTGCCGAAGGTCTGGGTGGGCGCTCTCGCATCCTAGGACTGCCCAGGCCCCGGGCCACCCGCCTCCCCAGCCTTGGTGCTCGGCAGGACTCCGACCCGGGCGTAGCCCACCATCCTCTCGGCCACCTGGGCACCTAGGCAGGAACGGCTTTGCCACGTCCCGGCCCGGCCCTGACCCAGACCCACACCTCCCCTGCGCTCCCCGCCGTGGCCGAGCCCGACCTGCCCAAAACCACGCGGAGATGCCGGCGACACCACCAGGCAACGCTTCGGCACGAGACCTCGCCCTCCGCCCAGAGCCCTCGGCCATTAGGGCTCGACCCCGCGGAGCCAGGGACGGGAAAGGCCCCAAGTAGAGAGAGAAAAGAGCCCAGAAGCTGCAGGAGCGCAGGTGGAGGCGGGAGGTGGCGAGGGGCGCATGGCTGTTCATGCAGCCCTTGGATTCGGGCGGCTGCCCAGGACCCCCGAGACAGCCTGCTAGCGAACAAGCAGGGCGCGCGGGCGTCTAGGGGCACCCTGGCTTGAGGGCGGAAAAAAAAGGGGGGCGGAAAAAGCCTACAGCACCCGGTATTCCCAGGCGGTCTCCCATCCAAGTACTGACCAGGCCCGACCCTGCTTAGCTTCCGAGATCAGACGAGATCGGGCGCGTTCAGGGTGGTATGGCCGTAGACGGGAAACGATGTCGCCTGCCACCTCAAGAGCTCGAGCCTGGCCTCCCTGGCGCCGGAGACTCCCGTGCCTGCTGCGCAACTCCTGGGGAGTTTGCGGGGGTTCCGCCGACTAAAGGCGACCAGCCAGCGCCAGCTGCTCTAAACCACCGCGGGCCTTGGCCGGTTCGCGGCAGTGCCGTAGGTCTGGGTGGGCGCTCCTGCAACCCGGGACTGCCCAGGCCCTGGGCCGCTCGCCTCCCCAGTCTTGGCCTCTCGGCATGACCGCGGCCCGGGCGTGCCCTGCCATCCTCTCGGCCACCTGGGCACCTAAGCAGGTGCGGCCCTGCCAAGTCCCGGCGGGTTCTGACCCAGACCCACCCCTCCCCGCCGTGGCCGAGCCCGACATGCCCAAAACTACACGGAGCCACCGGCGACACCACTAGACGAAGCTTTGGCCCGAGGCCTCGCTCTCCGCCCTTGGGGCTCGGCCCCGCGGAGCCCAGGAAGGCAGGGCCCGGGCATTCAGAGGAAACAGCCTATAGCTGGCTGCAGGAGCGCAGGTGAGGGCGGGCGAGGGCGCGGGGCGCGCGGCCGTGCAGCTCGCCCTGGGCTCGGACGTTTGCCCAGGACTCCCGAGACAGCGAGCGAGCAGGGCCCGGGGGCGTCCAGGGGCACCCTAGCTGGAGAGCGGCAAAAGGAGGGGGCGGCAAAAGCCTACAGCACCCGGTATTCCCAGGCGGTCTCCCATCCAAGTACTAACCAGGCCCGACCCTGCTTAGCTTCCGAGATCAGACGAGATCGGGCGCGTTCAGGGTGGTATGGCCGTAGACGGGAGAAGATGTCGCCTGCCGCCTCAAGAGCTCGAGCCTGGCCTCCCGGGCGCGGGAGACGCCCGCGCCTGCAGCGCATGTCTTGGGGGGAGTTTCGGGCGTTGGGGAGGAGGGGGGTTCCGCCGACGAGGTGGCAGCCGGCAGGTGCCAGCGACGCTAAGGCATCGCGGGTCTTGGCCTGTTCGCGGTCGTGCCGAAGGTCTGGGTGGGCGCTCTCGCATCCCGGGACTGCCCAGGCCCCGGGCCACCCGCCTCCCCAGTCTTGGCCACTCGGCAGGAGCCCGTCCTGGTCCTGGCCCGCCATCCTCTTGGCCACCTGGGCACCTAGGCAGGTGCGGCCTGGCCCGGCCTTGACCCAGACCCACCCCTCCGCTGCACTCCCCGCCGTAGCCGAGCCCGGCCTGCCCAAAACCACGCGGAGACACCGGTGACACCAAAAGGCAACTCTCTGCGGCCCCGCGCCTCCATCCAGGGCCCTCGGCCCTTGGCGCTCGACCCCACGGAGCCCAGGAAGGGAAGGGCCCTGAGCATTCAGAGGAAATAGCTCAGGGCTGGCTGCAGGAGACCAGGTGAGGCCGGGCGAGGGCGAGGGGCGCGCGGCCGAGAGGGCAGCCCTTGGGCTCCAGCAAAAGCCTGCTGCAGCCGGTATTCACAGGCTTTCTCCGATCCAAGTACTAACCAGCGCCGACCCTGCTTAGCTTCCGAGATCAGACGAGATCCAGCGCATTCAGGTTGGCATGGCGGTAGAGGTTGTTGCTTGCCGCCCCAAGACCTCGAGCCGGGCCTCCTGGGCGCCGGAGACACCGGCGCCTGCAGCGCACATACTAGCGGGGTAGGTTGCGGGGTTTGCGCCAGTGAGGCGGCGGCCAGCGAGCGCCAGCCGCTCTAAGGCACTGCAGGCCTTGGCGGGTTCCCGGCGGTGCCGGAGGTCTGGGTGGGCGCTCTCACATGCAGGGACTGGCCAGCAAAAAGATAACTTCTCATGATGACATATACTCCTCACTTATTCCTAGGATACACACTGGATGATAACTAATAATAACGTTTCATGATAACATACATTTGTGTGTTACTCAAGTGATGCCCAGGATGACAGCACAGAATATCTTTTTCTGAGGATATACACTTGGATGCTATTACCAAAATTTCCACCGGATGGCCTAAGAAAATGCCTTTTTCTGAATTGTACTCTAATGTTATTCCCAACATGCACAGTACATGGTGGCAGAAAATGAATTTTCATGATGCTCAACATTCCGATGTTATTCCTAAAATGCCCACCAGATGGCGGCAGAAAATAAATTTTTCTAATGCCATACACCAGGGTGTTATTTTCAAAATGTCCACGGGATGGCAGCAGTGAATAATTTTCATGAAATGCAATCCTGCGTTGTTCTCAATAGTCACACAAAATGGAAGATAAAAAATTCTAAACGGCATGCCCTTCAGTGTTACTTTTTATATGCACAAGAGACATCAGCAGAAATAAATTTTCATGACATGCACTGTGGTGTTACTCCCAAAATGCTGACCAGATTGCCGCGGAGAATGAATGTTCATGGTGACCTACGCTCAATGTTCTTCCTAAAAGGCCCATCAGATGGCAAGAGAGAGTAATTTTTTTTATTGCTTCCATTCTGAAGTTATTCCAAGATGCAAAGTAGATGAGAGCAGAAAATATATTATCATGATGGCATACACTGGACTGTTATTCCAAAAAATGCCCACAGGATGGCAGCATAAAATTAATTTTTATGATACATACACTAGTTTGTAATTTTCAAAATGGCACGAGGTGGCAGCAGAATCATGCACTTCCCTGATTTTTCCCAAGATGCACATGAAATGGCCAGGGACAGTAACTTTTCACAACGGCATGCCCTTGGGTATCGTTTTCAAAATGCACACGAGATAGCAGCTGAAGTTATTCTATATGACATGTGCTGTGATCTTCTTCGAAAAATGCCCACCAGATGGCAGCAGAGAATACCTTTTTAACTTATGCTGCTGTGTAATTACCCCAAAGATTATACACGAGATTGGGGCAGAAGATGAATTTTCATGACGACCTACACTAAGGTTTTATCCCCAAAATACCCACTAGATGGTATAAGAAAATAAATTTTTTGATGACATACAACTAGATGAGATTTTCAAAATGCCTACGAGGACAATTTTCATGACACGCACTCCTGTGTTATTTCCAAGTTTCACACGAAGTGGGAGCACAGAAAAATACCAAAAGAAGATGCCCTTGGGTGTTATTTTTTAAATGCACACGAGACAGGAGCAGAGGAAAATTATTGTGACCTACATTCCTGTGTTATCACCAGGATTCATACAAAATGGGAGCAGAGAAAAATTTCATAACGGCATGTCCTTGGGTGTTATTTTATAAGTGCACACAAGATAGCAGCAGAACTGAGTTTTCATGCTATGCCCTGTGGTGTTATTCCCAAAATTCCCACAGGATGGCAGCAAAGGATAAATCTTCATGACAACAAACAATGGCGGTTTCATCCTTAAGTGCCCAACAGAAGACAGCAAAAAATAATTTTTGCTTACTTACCGTCTACTGTTACTTCCTAAGTGCACACCAGATGGCAGTAGAGGGTAATTTTTTTATTTCTTATACTCTGATGTTATTCCCAAAATGCTCACCAAAGGGCAGCAGAGAATGAATATTCATGATGACAAAACCTTGGTGTTATTCCTAACATGCTTACAAGATGGCAGTGGAGAATAACTTTCTCTTTCAGTCTGGTATAATTGTCGAGATGCATACCAGATGGGTGCAGAAAACAAAATTGAATCGAAACTACGGTCAGATTTTATTCCCAAAACTCACACCAGGTAGCAGCAGACAGTAAATTTTTATGATACACTTGGGTGTTATTTTTAAAAAAACCCACCAGATGGCAGCATTTAATAAATTTTATGATATGCACTTATGTGCTATTTTCAAAGTACCCATGAGATGGCAGCAGAGAATAGTTTTCATGACTCTCTTTCCTGTGTTTCCCAAGATGTCCATGAAATAGCAGCAGACAAAAGTTTTCATAAAATTCCATATTATGGAATTTCATTATATTCCCTAAGATGTTATTTTCAAAATGCACGTGAGATAGTTGAAGAAATAACATTTTGACATGCATTGTGGTGTTATTCCCAAAATGCCCACCAGATGGCAGCAGAATATAAATTTTTACGACATACATTTGGGTGTTATTTTCGAAATGCCCACGAGATGGCAGCAGGGAATAACTTTCATGACATGCGCTCCTGTGTTTTACCCAAAGACATACATGAAAAAATTTTCAGAAGAACTTGACTGTTATTTTCAAAATGCACACCAGATAGCAGCAGAAATAAAGTGAAGGGTTATTCCAAATGCCCACCAGATGGCACCATAAAATAAATCTCGAGGATGACTGACGATGGGCGTTATTTTCAAAATGTCCACGAGATGGCAGCAGAGTATAACTTTTCATGACATGCACTTCTGTATTATTCCCAGGAGTCACATAAAATAGCAGCAGAAAAAAAAATTCATAACGACATACCCTGGAGTGTTATTTTTTTAATGCATACTAAACATAGCAGCAGAAACAAGTTTCCGTGATGCACACTGTGTTGTAATTCCCCAAATGCCCACTTGATGGCAGGAAGAATAAATTTTATTACACTCGTGTTATTCTCAAGATGTACAATAGATGAAGGCAGATAATGAATATTTACAGTGACCTACACCAGATTTTATTCCTGAAAGGTCCACCAGATGGAAGCAAAGAGTAACTTTTTTTATTTCATACGCTGTGGTGTATGAAAATGTCCACCAGATGGCAGCAGGAAATAAATTTTAATGATGACATACGCTTGGGTGTTATTTTCAAAATACCCAAGAGATGGCAGCAGAGAAAAACTCTTCATAATGGCATGCCCTGGGTGTTGCTTTCAAAATGAACATGAAAAAGGAGCAGAAATAACTTTATGAGCAGCCCTGTCATGTTATTCCCAAATTGCCCACCAGATGGCAGCAGAGAATGAATAGTCATAATGACCTACCCTTGATGACTTATATTCAGGTGTTATTCCCTAAATGAACACGAGATGGCAGCAGAGGATAACGAATCACGTTTCATGACCTAAACTCGGGTGCTATTCCCAAACTGCACACGAGATGGCAGTAGAGGAGAGCGTTCCCCTGCCTTAAGGGCTCTGCCCACCATTAAAGTAAGAGTCCAGACCCTTGGTACCTAGCTCACTTCGAAATAACGCCTGTCCTTTACATATCTCTTCTCACTTTCAGTTTAAACTAGAAAGAGAGGAGAAATTAAAAGTCAAATAAAAGAAAACTTATGCATCGAAATGGAAACACAGAGGAAATGAGTGATTTCCTAGTAAAAATACACATTAATGAAATAGACTAAAATAAGGAAAATAGAAACAGGCCAACAAGCTGTCCAGGGACCTCTCCCCCTTTACATATCGCTTCTGTTTGTCAGATGAGGAAGGAATATTATTATATCCATTATATCGGTATTTAAACTGAAGATTGATTCTAACACAATTCTGCATCCAAGACACCACACTCACACAGGATCCTGGACAGAGTAATCCAAATAGTCTTTGCAGCTTTGAGTTGAATCTTGGTCATTCTATTTGAAGAAAATCTGCACATAACCTAATGGTCCAGCTTGCCATATACTCGCTCAAGCTGGTTTTTGTTGTGGGACTTGGACACGCAGCTGAGGATAGGGACGGGTGGGGAGGAAGAAGGTGGCCCAGCCCATCACAGGAGTACAACCAGCGCTAGATTCTTATAACGACGACTTCCCCACTTCTACTCCCTGCCAGCCTCTGGCCTTTTAAGTCTGTTCTTGTTGAAGCCAGAGCACTGGCCTGCTCTTGACCACGTTCCCTTCCTCTGAGGTCTCAACTGACAAGAGCTTCCTGGCCGCTCAGAATGCAGTCGAGGGTGGCAGTTTCCTTGTGGGGGAGTGCCTGAGCCCCAGACAGGCACCGAGCTGACTTCTGGCTTCACCATCTACTAGCTGAGTGACTTCAGGCAGAGAGATGGACACTCGGTCTCCTCATCTAGCAGATGGAGATAACGGCTACTTGGCAGGGGGCTGTGAGGGCTCAGTGAGGTAGTGACGTTAGTTCCTGCCCAACACATGAGAGCACTCACTCTCCCTGCTTCTTCTCTTTAGTTTTTTCCTCACCTTCTATGGGCCACATAACTCAAGAAATTACCAAATAGTGTCCTTTTAGCAGAATGAGCTCTCCTACCGGTGTCCAAATAGCCATAGTTCCCCTAAGTGCTAACTGGCATCTGTGCCACCTTTGTCCTAAGGATGGCACTAACCACAGCCCCTTTCTGGTCTTCACATTCACGGTCCCTGCCTCAGCTCAGGCCAGCGCCACCTCTCACCAGTCTTCTCACTGGTCTCTCTGCTTCCTGTCCCTCTCTCGTCCAGTCCAACCCCACACCGGACCAGCATAGTCTTTCTAAATTAAGGGTTTAATCCTGTCACTTCCTGTCCACTGAACTGCCCCCGGGTTCCCGCAGCCTGGAGAATAAAGTCTATCATCGGCACAGTGCAGAGAATCTTCGTCTGGCCCATTTCTCTCCTGGTTTCATTTCCTATCATAACACCCCAGTTAGTGGCCGGGTACCCCAACTGTCAGCACTCACCTCTCTGGTTGGATGTCTGGTGGGAGCTTTAAGAGATAGAGGCACCAGCACTAACACTGAGCCCGAATGCAGGCACCTTAACAAGATAGAGACTTTAGTAAGCAATAATAAATCAATATGTGTTCATTGATTATAACGATTATGTAAAAACTAGAAAGAGAGGAGAAATTGAAAGTCAAATAAAAGAAAACTTATGCATCGAAATGGAAACACAGAGGAAATGAGTGATTTCCTAGTAAAAATACACATTAATGAAATAGACTCTAAAATAAGGAAAATAGAAACAGGCCAACAAGCTGTCCAGGGACCTCTGCCCCTGCTGGCTCCCCTCCCGTTGCTCTGGGGTTCCCCTCAGCGAGGGCTGGGAAGAAGCAGAGACAGAGTTGTTGGGCAGCTCCCCTGAGATCTGTCCTGCTCCGGTGTCCTCATGTCCCCATGTCCCCCAGACAGGCCCGCCCAGTGAGGACACCATGCTGGGGGGGCGGGCCTCAAGAGTTATTGATTCTGCTGTGTCAGCAAAAACACTTTTCATTGCAAGGACCTGGACACACTTACTGAAGTAAAATAAATTAACAATTTCTAAATGGTAGAAATAAATTAATATTCATGAGAGGCAGGTTTAAGAGTGGATTTGGACCTGGCAGGTCCAGGCTCTCACACTGTCCCGGTGGGACCTGGTCCCTCTCCACCCCTCTCCCCTGCTAAGTGCCTTTGGGCGGCCCCCTTCACAGGCATGGTCCCTCTCACTGTATGCTGTGATAGCCCAGGCAGACACCCCAGGAGGACACCCACTCACCGTCCATTATACGGAGGATGGTTTCTCCTCCCCCGAGTCCCGAGAAAATTCATGGTTTTAATGCCTTCGGCCTGGCTCCCGTCACATTCTCGTCCTTGAACCCATCGGAGCACCCAGGAGCTGGCCCGTGGGGGTGGCGGGACGTGGGGCCGGCCCTGCGGAGCTGTCTGGGTGAAACTGGGGGGGATGAGTCCCCAAAGGAAGGGCTGGGGCCCTGGTCTGGGGCGTGAGAACAGACGCTGGGGTGAGCAGCAGACGGCACGTCACTCACGGCCCCCAGCACAGCTGCGGGGTCAGCGCCCGCGAAGGGAAGTGGCCCCGGGCTCAGGGGTCAGGGCGGCGGCCCGTCCGGTGCTCGCTGTCCTCCCGTGGGTGGAGAAGCCGCGTCCCTGCTGCTGGGGGGACTCGGGGCTCCCGCCCTGGGCTCCGGGTCCTCGCAGCTCCGGGACGGGCCCAGGAGCCCGTGCGCCCTCAGGAGACACAGCGGCCTCACTCGTGTCCCTGGGAGGGTCAGCCTGGGGGTCACGCCTGCCCCGGCCACGCGACTGGCCGCCCCCAGGAACAAAGGGGCTCCTGGGCTCCTGTCCCGTCTCTTCTCCACCGCAGCGAGTGGACATGGCCGGGTGGTGGGAGCTTCTCGCTCAGCGGAGCAGCGGGGGCCCGGGGACCGGTCCGCCCACGGGATCTGCTGCCAGGGCTGCCCGGAGGCCGGGGCTGGACCGCGGACACGTGTGGCTGTCCGAGTCCGTGCGGCCTCCGTGTGAACCCCCTGGAGGGAGAGGCTGTCGCTCCGCATCTGATTCTAACGAGTCGGAACCGCTGAGGTTTGTCACAGCCGGAAGGCCCAGGGCTGCGGGGCCACGCTCTGCCCAACGGCTGCTGTGGCCAGGGCCGCTCTCCGCGTCCGGGGTTCTCACCCCTCTAGGAGGCTGAGGCTGAGAGCGGGGCGGCGCTTGTCTCACCCACGTGGATGTCGGGGACTAAAACATCCCAAGGAGCTGTTCGGGCTGCCCAGTGGCTGCTCAAACGCCCGGCAGGCGGTCAACTCCAGAACTGGCCAGGGCGGCTTCACAGGGCCCGGGTGGCCTGAGCGGCAGGACCCAGAGGTCTGCCTGCGTGGTCGGAGGCAAAGGGCTCTCCTGTCTGAGACCCGACTGCCCACGGCTGCCCGCTGGGATGGGAGGAAGGACCAGCTCGTCCCAGAAGGGCTGCTCCTGGGGGCTGGCAGGCCGTTGCACCCAATTTTGTCCTAACCCACACATGTCTGCTGGGTGCCCTCGGGCCTCAGGGCTATGCCGGAACTTGGGGCGGCCCAGGTCAGAGGGAGAGAGAAGAGCCTACTGACCTCTGGGGCCCTCCACAACCCGATACTGAGGCTGAGTTGTATTTGAAACACTGACCAGAGTGGACACTACATTCTACTACCAGAATCCAGGACTAGGGTGCAGACAACCAATGGTCCACTCAACCTCTGACTCCTGTGTGACCCTGGGCACATCCTGTCCATCTTGAAGGTCTCAGAGAGAAGGAAGACAGAGGGGAAGTTGGCCAGTGAGGCTTACACCAAACCCTAACTTTAACCCAACCCTCTAACTCCCTAACTTCTGCCCTAAACCCCTAACTTTAACCTTAACCCTACACCCTAACAACCCTAGGTTAGAACTGTAAACCCTGACTCCTAAATCCTCACCCCACCCTCTGACCTTGACCTTCGTCCACACTCTAATACCCTAACCCTCACCCTAAAACCCTAACTCTGACCTTGCCCTGACCCTAAATCCTAATCCCTGACCTGAACCCTGACCCTGACCTTAAACCCTAACTCTATACATGAACCAAACTTTAACCCAAATGCAAACCCAAACCCTCTCGATAACCTCCCCTGACCCCTGGCCATAGCCCTTGACAGCTATCTACTTTGATTCAATTGAACCATTATTTATTGATACCTCTTATGTTGTAGACTCTCTACTTAACACTGTGGGGATAGGAAGAGAGGGGCCCAGAAACTCTACTCCTATGATTGTACCTGAGAGAATTAGAAACATTAGCTTACACAAAATTTTGTTCAGAGTATTATTCATAATAGCCAAAAAGCAGAAACGTCTCTGATGTCCATCAATTAACGAATGACTAAACAAAATGTGGAATGTTTTTACGAGGGAATGCTCACTCAGCCACAAGAGGAGTAAAGTGCTGATATGTGCTATGACATGAATGAGTCTTGAAAATGTTCTGTCCATTGAAAGAAGCCAAATGGAGAAGACTATAGATTGTTTGATAATGTTTGTGATATGTCCAGAATGTGCAAATCTGTAGAAACAGAAAGTAGATCATTGGTTCAGAGAAGAGAGACACAAAATTTGATATTTTATTTAAATGCCCCCAACTTCCTTTTAACACAATGGATGGGGTAGTCTGATGCTTTTCCAGCATCGCCAAACAATTAGCTCGATTCCGATGCCGTCTACCTGGAGGGAGATCATGAATCACATGGGCTAAGGGCTCAGTGCTACTGGACTTCTGCCTGCCTCCTACTCTTCAGATGCCATCACACGTCCAGGTTGTCACCTGTGCTTCTGAGCGACTAGCTATAAATTGGAGGGTCCTATGGCCCCCTGCTCAGCTTCAACTATAATTTGCTGGAGTGGCTCACAGAACTCAGAGAAACATGTACTTACTTTGACCAGTCTATTATAAAGGACATAGATGACCAGCCAGATGAAGAGGCACACGGGACAAGGGGTGAGGGGAGGGACGCAGGCCTTCCGTTCCCTCTCCAGACAGGCCACTCTTCCCGCGTCTCCACGTGTCACCAACCTGGACGCTCTCAGAAGGGTCCTTGGATATCGGTGGAGGCTTCCATCTACAGGCAGAAATGATTGAAGCACTGGGCATTGGTGACTGATTCTATGTCCAACTCCTTACACTTCCCAGGAGTGGGAAGTTCCACCCCCTCCAGTCACATGGTTGGTTACCCTGGCAACCAGTCCCAGCCGGAGGAGCTTCCTAAAAGTCACCTCATTCACAGAACGAGACACCTTTGTCACTTAGGAAATTCCAAGGGTTTAGGAACTCTATGCCAGGAAGAGGGATGAAGACCAAATATGTATTTATTATAAAATCACACTCTCACAAGCCAAAAAAAAATGAATTATAAATTAGATGTGTCCTCCTTAACACCCACGGAGACCTATTCTTACCCACTTATAGAAATAAACTCAAAGGCTGACACAACACCAAATGCTCCCAAGGCTCCAACAAGCAACATACAGCAGGGACACACTCAACAGAAAAACATTAGCGAGGAGACAAAAGGAACAAGAGACAGAACTAAGCCTGACCTGCCAGGGTGTGACTGTCACTGTGGACAGGCAGCCGGCAGCACGCAGAGGCACAGCCCAGCGCCGTGCAATAACAGAGGAACCGCACGGGAGAGTAACTCCCACACCCATGAGCTCTCACGGTCCCTCCTAAACACAGTCTCATCCACACTCAGCCTGTTACGTGCAGACACACGCACTCACGCGCACACGCACGCAACCGCCGTGGCTCCGTCACCGCCGTGGCTCCGCCCCGAGGCGAGGGGCGGGTCCAGGGGTGGGCTGGGGAGGATCCGGGCCCGGCGGCCGGGCCTGGGAAGGGGAGAGGCCGGCCCACAGCTGCAGTGGTGGGGCCGGGCGTGTATGAGTAAGGCGGCGGCAATGGCAGTCCTGGGGCTGGAGCGAAAGGGCGGGGAGCAAGAGTTTGGGGCTGGGCAAGGCAAATCTGGGGTGTTGGGTTGGCTGTGACCTGGGAGGTGGGTAAAGGAGCCTCCGACTGGGTCATGGGGCGTGTGTGGTCAAGTGGGGGGATTTGGAAGCATGGTCAAGGATGAGGGTGGCGGGGACCGGAGGGGAAGGAGCGGAGGAGGATCCCAACCATACACAGGGGGGTTAGAGGGGTGGGGGGCGGGGGGCCGGGTGGGATCAGACTGGGCAAGAAATGGGAGGAGGCAGGGGCGATGGTGGGGGGTGGGGTCCATGGCGCAATGAGGCGCGGCGCTTAGAAGAAGGTCATGGCGGGCGAACTGGGAGGCCAGCTGGTCTAATCATGCAATCATGAGGTCACTGCGTAGTCCTGGCATGAGCGGGGGCCGGTCCCAGTGGGGGGAAGTGTACCTCCCAGAAAGGGCGGTGGGAGTGGGGCCGGTTCTGCCTACAAGAGGCCCATGGCATGGTCGTCCGTGCGCATGGGGATGTGCCTGGCCCCGGGACCCTGCGTGCAGTGCATTCTGGCATGCTATGGGCTCTGCTAAGACGAGGACGCGGCTCAAGGAGGCAAGTGGGTGGTGGGACCGATTGAGCCTCAACACTGACGATCCAGAGCGGCAGCAGCAGGTGGCCTTATGGGAGCCATGAGCAGGTGAGCGTAGGGGGAGGGAGGTGCTCCCTGGGAGCGGCCTGGCTGCGGTGGGGTGCAAGGGAGGCGCCTGTGAGAAATGTCTCCCCTGGGAGCAGTGGAGGTTCAGGTTTACAGTCCGGTCCCAGGAGGAGTGCCAGGTCCCAGGCGTCGCCGGGCCTACCACGGGGTGAGATCCTCATGTCCGGCGCGCCATTCTCCGGCATGGTGTGTTTAAAGCCAGGCTGCTGGTGCCCTCCTGGGGTCCCTCCGAGCCCACCCGGCGTCCCACAGGTGTGGGTGGGTCTCCCTGGGCGGCGACCGCGTCTGAACCGTGTGTGGGGGCGCGGACTCCAGTGATGTCGTGACAAGGACTCTTCCAGAGCTCGGTCTTCACAGGAACACAGTAAGATCTAAATTTCATTTTAAAAGTGAAAAAGCAAGGAATTTGCTTTCAGTTCGTACCAAAGGTAAAGAAGTATCAAAGGCAGCAGTGATAAGGGAAAGAGAAGTCTAATGATTTCTGAAACTCTCCGAATTTGTTCTCACTGAAGTGTGATAATAGGCATTATAATAACGCATCGAATATTTTCAAGATTAGGCAAGAAATTTAATTATTTGTGGGATGAATTTTCATCAGCAAATACAGTAATTAGGCCTTCATAAATACCCAAGATGAGCCAACCTTCAGAGTCACATCAAGGAACGGGAATTTAATGATTATTTATTTGCCTTTACTGCAGCCTGTACTGTTGGGACAGTCACTTGATACCTACCTCCTCTCATTATCCAACATCTGTGCTTTTTGTCACATTTCACAAACTCCAGTATCATCAGTAAAGACACTAATAGCCATGGTAAATACTTTTAGTATTTCAACATTTTATTTAGGAAACAAATAACAATGTGTGATATATAAAAATTATGTCTTGGCGTTAGGTTTGCTCACCACGTCAATTGTAATTTTTCATCCTTGTGACAGTATAAGAGATTGTGACAAGGGAATCGCTGGGAGGTAGGAGAGTTTCCTGATTTGCTTCCTGGTGGTTTTTTTCCAGTTATCTGTATCATGGCTCAGTAGCCAAAGGCTGAGTTTCCTCTTTAGTTGTCAACTGCAAAAGTGAAGAAAACAGGCAACAGGAACTTCCCTGGCCATGGGGCGTGGGGGTTGTGTTTGAGGTTCCAAAGATGTCATATAATTGTAGAAGAGCACACAAAGTACTTTGTTTGAGCTTCCAGAGATTTTACATCATCAGTAGTTCTGGCCTTAACAAAATTGCTTATGGTACAAAGAAACAGGAGGAAATGGAAAAAGAATGAAACATATATCTTCGGAAACAGGTGCACTTTACAGATCTCCTTTCATTGCATGTCATGGAAATTCATTTTCCTGTACTTCTGTGAAAACACTTTTATCACATTTATTTACATACACAATAATTGAAAATTACACCTGAGATATGCATTTCTTTAGTGCTGATACACATCAGCACTAAAGAAGAACTTCTTATCAAGAAGCCAAAACTAAACAAAAAATAGATGCGACCCAACCCGTTGGTGTAAGAAGCGAGCTTTTGTCTAAGTCCTTTCTTGGCAATATCAACACAAATTCTTGTTTTTCTAGCTTTTTTCCAAGCCCTAAAAATGAAATTAAAATTTTTTATGCACTGTCTTGCAACGATGTTAGAGATGACTACAGATGTAAAGATAGTTGAGGGAGAGATAAATGAAATTACAACTATAAAACATATCCTAAGGAATGGTTTTATTTAGTTTTTCTTTTGGGGGATGGTGTGTGTTTGTTTTGTTGTTTTAAGGACCCACAGACTCCGAATTAAAAATGGAATATTTTTGAAAACTTGGCTTGTAAACTAGTTATTAAAAACTTAAAATGAACTTTTCAGTAGAAACAATGATATAAACAGAGAAACAAAAGTAATTAACTGAGAATGAGGCAGAGGCCGTCTTCCTGCTGTCCCATGAGCTCGGCGCACTCCCTTGGCCTTCCAGAGTCTTGGACCTGAGAGAGACTTGGTGGCGAGGGCCGCATGGGCTCCTTTGAATGCAGTAGCTCCACAGGCACCTGACTTTGGCTCCGCTGATTTTTGTCAGTGGTAGTGACCGCTACTATTCTGTATTAAATCCCTTTCTGTTTGTATTTCCTACGCAGAGTTTTGCCCTTACCTGATACTGTGACGAAGAGGGTTTCTTCTCCAGGATAAAGGCTCCTCCACGTGCACCCTCTCCTTCACTCATGTTTCCTTCCACTCCCGTCTGACAGGCTCATGCCCTGCCCTCAGCCTGGAAGGCTCTTCTTACATTAGCTGTGACTGTACAGAACCTGCCTTTGGCTCATTGTTATAGTGATACCAGATCAAAGTGTATCTGTATTTTGGTATTTATTTTACACAATACTGAAACACTGGTATTTACACAGTTGTTTTCTTAATAAGAGAGATTATCTACATTAGGATTGCTCAGCATGTGGAAGCACCTAATTTTACAATTGTCTTTAGATGCTACTCTGCTGAGAGAAAACTAAGGTTCCTCCGACCTTTTGGTCTGAGTCTTTCCAGTTAGATTGATTGATAAATGAGTGCAGTTAAAATCAAGTGCCCTAAGAAAGGAGGACTGGAAGGAATGGACCAAGACCTCCAGATGAAGGGACTGTGTCAAGTTTGAAGTAGGAGTTGGGCCTCTAAGACAAACAAGGGGAAAAGGGCAAAAGCCTAAGGAACAGAGAGACAGGGCACAGCTGCCCTACGTGTGTGTTAGTCATGCTCGTGCCTGAATGCCAGGCGGCCTGCCATAAGAGAGTCTGCCCTTCTGCAGAGCTGGCCTTAACAGCTCTAGCCTTTTGTCACCTGTCTGTATGTGGGTGGCATCCACCTAGATGCAGCAGTCTTGAGATGGCCCTGCTTACCGAGAGCATACAGAGGTCCCCTTATCCTTGGACTGACTTTAGAATCATTATCTTCAGCTTTAAGGTCTTTCTTTATGATTATAAAGGTAATGTGTACTTTGGAAAATGTAGCAATATAGAAAGGTCTAAACAAGAAAACAAATGCACGTGGAATCCCACTTCAAGTAATATATTGTTTAAAAATATCAAACCGTTGTTAGTACTACGCTCATATCTACGGGTGTGTGTTGTATGCGTATATACACACATGTATTTTAACATGTTTCAAGGTAATATTTGAATTTGATATTTATTTAACATGTGGTGTCATTTCCCAAGTTATCAAAAATTCTTTGTAAAAATTATTTTTAGGGCAGCCTCATAGTCCATTCCTCTAATATAGCACATTTAAGTTGCTTTAAATTTTCTTTTATAACTAATGCTGTAATGAAAATCTTTGCCTGCAGATCCTCACAGTTCTGCCTTGGAACAGATTCCTAGAAGTAGAAGAAGTAGGTCAATGCGTCAAACTCTTTGAAATCTCTTGAAACATCTTTGAAATCTCTTGAAACATCGTTCGAGAAAGGGTGCGCCAGTGTGCACTTTCAGCATGGGTGTGTAAGGGTGCCATTTGAAATCGTCATACCAGCAATAAACAGGATCAGTTATAGATTAATCTTTGTCAATTTAGTAGGCAAAAATTACCTTATCGATGTAAGATAATGCTGGAAGTTTTCCTAAACCATTCATATATGTATTGGACATTTGTACTGCTTTTCAAATCACAGTCTTTGACCATTTTTTCTGACATTATCATCAGATATTTATCCCTCTTTCATGTTGATTATGGATATTTTCCCTGCTTGCTATTTACTTTACAGTTTTGTTTATGATGTTTTTGATTTAGAAATACTTTAAATTTTTATAAGCCAAAGGAATTGTTTTGGTGATTTTATACACCCATATTACACACGCACACAGAAATCTCTATATTTTTGTTGACAACATTCTTTCCGATCCTACAGTGAGTAAACTATCCACCAATATTTTCAATATGTGTTTATGGGTTTATTTGTTTTCACCCTATGTATCTAATCTCTTTAGAAAGACTTTATTATGTGGGTTACGGAGCTAATCTTTTTTTCCCGTAATCATTGACCACTTTCCTCTTGGCTTTACAACCCTCTGTAGTAGTTATAAATAATAAAGCCTTTATTAACTTATATTGTTGTTGGTATTGTGAAAGGGAATTGTTTCCCCCACGTCGTGTTTTTGCTGTTGGTTTCTAGTTATTGGTTCTTATATATTTAGTTTTTAACTAGCTACCTTTCTGAGTTCTTGTATTAATGCTAATACTCATAAATACAAGTATCTCTCAGATCGGATTCTTTTGCATTTTTTATATAATCGTCCAGTCTATGTAGGAGGTTGATTCTGCTTCCTTTCAAATGGTGATGCTTCATTTCTATTTCTTGCCTTCTATAGCACCTGGGACTTTCAGGTCAATGCCAGTATAGATATTCAAGTAAATATATTTAATGGAGGAACCTCTGTAAACAGCATTGACTAAAATGTGTTCCACAGGATTCTCTGTTTAAAAAAATGGCAGTGGAGGAAAGTCTTATGCTTCCTCTTTGATCTAGCATTAAAAATATGATTAACAGTACAGCTTCTAGATCTAGAATACGTAATTGAATCCTAACTCTACTACTTACTAACTGTAACTTGAGACAATAACTACCCTCTCAGGCTTCAGTTTCTTCAACCGTATAAAGGGAATCGACCTCATAGGATTATTAGATTACATGAGTCAATAATATACATAAGTGCTAAGTGCTTATGATTAGCATGTAAGTGTTAGCTTTGGGGCCTAATGTCCAAGCAGAACCCTAACTGAAAACTAATCTGAGAAATGTCTTTCTTAGGTTTTCCAGACTTTGCAGTGAGACAGTCAGCCCAGAGTAGAATGGAGCAAGCTGTGCTCTTCAGCTTTGTTTAAGGCACATGCCTATCGTCTCTTGTTAAACGGTCTGGGGTGAGGACTGAGATCTCGCATCTCTAATAAGCTTCCACGTGATGCTGATGCCATGCCCGTGGGCCACACTCTGAGTGGCAAGGTGGTAGAGGATAAATAAGCCAGTCTGTAGTATTCACCATACTCGCCCTTCGGCATAGTATCAGTAATGATAAATGTGTATATCATTTATCATAAATATATATATCACATATGTATATGTATACATATACATATGAAATGATAGATGTATATGTGGAAGTTATTTAACTATTCTCCAAGAAGGGTATACTTGAACTTCTGGTAAGATATGAGAAGCCGACAGCTGTTCCCCAGGCCAAGTGATTTGCACTAGTTCCTACAACTAACGAGAACTAGAGCAGACCGGAACCCAGGTGTCCTAACTCCAAAGCCATTGTTTTTTCATGTATACAAAGAGCCCGCCCACATGACAGAGAACAGCCTCTGACAAAGCTGCTGCCCTCCTTCAGATTCTGTAGTTCAAAGCTAGATACTTGTTTTTGCCCACTTCCGTTCACATCTTTTAAAAGCAGTTTACAAGCAATGCTGTAAAAGTGCCTTGAGTCTAAATGAAGTCAGACGTGAACTTGATCTCATCTTATTCCCAAGAATGAGCAACGCAGGGAATAATTTTGCATATAAAAGGCATCTTTCGTTTTTGTTGTTGTTGTTGTTGTTGTTGTTTTTTACTGTTATTCAGAGTGTGGAACCTATACATAAGTATTTCTTTGGGGGGGCAGTTTTGCAATGTCTGGAAACATCTTGATTGTTAAGATTAGGAGGGGTGCCCCTGGCATTAATAGAAACAGTCCAGGGATGCTGCTAAGCTTCCTGTGACGCAAAGAACAGCGCCCTACAACAAAGCATTATCTAGCCCAAAATGTCACGAGTGCTGAAATACAGAAACCCTGCCCAAATGTATAGGGGTTCTAGAGTTTTGAGTTGTCAAGAATGATTCTCTGCTGATAAATAGTCCAATGGACGGGGAACGTTGCTTATTTCCTGGAAGCCTGCGTTCCAGACGGGCAGCCTCTCCCAGCTGATCTCACGTCTCTCCCGGCAGCTCTCAGTGCGGCCCGCCCGCTCCGCTCATCCTCCCGTTCTGCGTCCTTCCCGCTAGCCAGCCTCTCTCCTTAAGGAGCGTCCAGTTCTCACTGTCTCCCGTTCTTCCCCACCCGTCTCAGTGCCTCGCTCTTTCGCTTTATTAGCCTCCTCATCCTAAGTATTTAGTCCCTCAGAGACCCAGCTTACTCATCGTAATGGGTATAACGCTCCCACTTCTTAAAGTCCTCGCGAGGATTCAGCGACATGTTCTATACAAAAGGCGTGGCACGCCGTGGGCTCGGTGAACATCAGCGCCGTTTCTCCCGCTCCTTCCTCCAACTCTCTCCTGTTCCCCTTCTTACTCTTCTCAACTAACCACACCACAGAACTGCATTTTCAGTGCATGTGTCAGATCGCCGCAATAAATGCTGTTTACTTACTGCATAAAGTGTTAAGATTTCCTAAGTATGTTTCTCTAAAAAAACATCACCCACAGACCTAAGCCTTGGTGCTTTTTCTGTCGATCACTGTGGGTTTGCTGTTGTCATTGTGGGATGCTGACCCTCAGAAGAAGAGAGGAGGGCCACCCTCCTCTGCACAGCTACCCGGCGTCCTGGTCCAGAGCAATGGTAACGTGACAGGAACTGAGGCCCGAGCAGGCGCCCTGAGGCGCTGGCCGCTCTGCCTTCAGTTTCTGCCTTCCGCTCTGGGATGCCGTCTTGTCTGGCAGGAGCAGCCACAGGTCTTCAAGCCCTGAAGGGTCCCTAGCAGTCACGCTTCGCTTCATTTGGTGGGTTGTGCGCGTGCGCATGCGCACGCATGTGCACTTAAGGGAGTTGACATGCCAAAGAGTAGTTTTATTTGAGCAGAGAAACTGAATTTCTAATTAACTTGATTACAAAGATTCCTTCCACCTTCCGACCTAATTTTTCCACCCATACCTAGTATTTTCCCCCATTTAAACTCACTGGCAGCTGTGCCTTACCTTGGCATAGGAAAAGGAAATGATTGCCTGTTTCCTATGGCAACAGCTACAGCTTATCAGTTCTATGAGAGCGTGGTGCCAATGTTCTCAATATTATGGAAAACGAAAGGAAACTGTTAATATTTAACATCCAAACACAGCGTTAGGAAAATTAAATTTCTATTCGTGATTTTTAGTATATATACTTTTTGATACAATGTTTTTTAACATCTATGTTTGAGATTTTTTTCTGTTCCCTCTTCCTATTAATTAGAGAAAACTGATTTATAAAAATCTTTTGTCCTCTTGATCAAAATTTTACTTGGACATGTGCAGACCATCTACAGAGGCAGAGAATTTAAGTTCGATTTCTCATGACCCGCAGATTTCATGAGTCTGATTGATTTCAGAATTCCTTATCCATGGTTTTCAGAGGCGATAACATAAAACGGAAACTATTGTCACTGCCAGGTTGAGACTCGAGGAAGAAAGTCATTTTTAACGATGGTTGTTTGATTGTGCCTACTTTCCATAGACAAGCTATTCCATCTTGTGATAGCATACTGCACATATAATGTTATCAGTAATGTCACTACACACTCCATTAAAAAAAAAATGTAGGTTTTAGGGAAAGTAGAAAATGTAGAAATTTTTTAACCTGCAGCTTGATTTAATCACATTCTTTTCTTTATGACCTGGTACTATTCACCGTTAATCCATTGCACAGCCCTTCTCTTAACAATTTTCTCATGACAAACTATTTTCTTCCCCTAAAATAGATAACTCTTTTAATATTTTTGATAGATATGGCTGAAATGGTATATATTTTTGAATACTTATCCGTTTGCATATTTGTTAGCAAATATGGTTTTAAACATCAAATCCTATTGGTTCAATTGGAAATGAATACAAATTTTAGTATTTTGAGTTTGATTGCAAAGGTTAGTTAAAGAACTAGCTGATATTCTCATTGATTTTTTCCTATCTCCTCAAAAATATTTTCCCCTTTATTTGTTCGGTGCATTTTAGTGGAAGATAAGTATGAGTGGGTGCCACGACTTTGCTTTAATTATATATCACATATAAGCATGAAAATAAATAAATCATATAATCTATAATGCTAAAGTTAGGTGGAGCTTTTTCCAGCTGGTAAATTTTTATATTTAACATATCTTGTACATTTTATAGGAAATAAAACTGCAGCTACATTGAGTATCCAATGAGCAGGAGAACATGTCCAGCCAGCCTCTCGAGAAGTAAAGGAAATACCAGTTAAAACTGTCAGGAATGATTTTTCACCTATCAAATCGTTAAAGATTAAGGAGATGCATAGTGTGGGCTTAGCGGAACAGTGTATGAGATAAGGGTACACTAAAGTTAGTATAAACCAGGGTGGGAGACAGGGCGTCAGACCTCATGAGTAGATGGCGTTACTGCCCCCGCTTTAGAGGTATGAAAACTACAGCAAAGGCGGGTTAAGTGACATGGAAAGTCTCACAGTAAATTGCAGAATTGAGATTCAAACTCATGCTTAAAGGTAGAGCTCGCTCTTAACCACCAAGCTGGTGTTGGGCCATGAAATCAATTTAGTGGAGTGCGCTCGGGATAAAATAGGATGGGGTAGAAACAGAGTGCATCACACACTTGTTGTGAGTGTCACTTCACAGAATTTTATATGTTCCGGATCAAGAAATGCATCTCTTATTGTGGACCTCGGTCCTGATCGTTGCGCCAGCCCAGCCAGCTCTGCCCGGACTCCCTTCCCTGCTCCCCCCCTCAGCAGAGCTTCGTGTGTCACCCGTCAGCCGTCCCAGCTCTGCCTGCTCCGTAGAAAGAGCCTCCAACCCACCCCATCTTCCTCTCTCCCACCACTCTCTTCTGTGTTTGTCACAGCTCTCGTACTATTCGCAATTACCGTATTCATCTGTTCCCGTGTTTATTCTTTGCAACTTCCCGCTCCCCCCTTCATGCACTCACACTAAACCATAGTCTCTGTGAGAGCAGAGATGACATTATATGGCAAATGCTTCAGGCACTCATTTTGGCATCTCCGAGGTCATATAGATAGAGCATGTAAAAACTTGTATCCAAAACAACGCTGCTGGTAAAAACTCGATTGATATTTTGCTGAAGCAGTGTGGCTTCCCGGGGTAAACTATCATGACAAAAATTAGTTTCGAAGACAGAGGACCTTGTGTTTCATAGGAACGTACTCAATTTTCAGAAGCAACCGCAGAGAAGCTAGTAGTGGTAGTTGTACATTGAGCTAAAGAGCCCTGTAAGGCTTTTGTAAGAATTTAGGCAAGGAGCGTATTCCTTTATATGGTGCATTTCAAAACCACCACAATATCAAGAAAGTGAAAGACTAACAAACAGGATCTTAGAATACTAACTTAAATTACTTAGAATGTAATTGGTCTAAATTTGCAATTTTGTTTTTAATTTCTTTTGAGCTGAACATAGGAAACCTAGTAAATGAAGCCCAGAGCTAACATACGTTAAAATTCAGATTAGCCATTTCTACAATGGCAATGTTAAAAGATAATTTTCAGAAAGAGGTAAAATTATAGCACTCATTAAATATAAAACGGACACATTTTATTTTTAGTAAGGATTTTATTTAACTCATCGTCAATGAGGAAACCAGGCAAATGTTAAAACTGATTCAAAGGAGAAATGAAAGAAATAAAAATGAATATGGAGAAAAGATGTGTTGAAATTAACTTAAAAATGGACATGAAATGAACTGGCTTTTTTCCACAGTCAAGGGGAGGGCATAGTTGAACCTCCACTGCACCAGAATGTGTGCTGTCTATAGTTAAGAATTATTTTGCATTGCTATCAGTTATCTGTAATTTACAGACCTATGAAATAGCTCAAAAGCCTTGAAGGCTAAACAATATTCTAAACCAAGTTTCATTTTCCAAGGAGTTACCCCATGATTTTTTTTTTTTTTGGCTTATTCTTAATTTCCTTATAATAATAAATTTCTAAAATTTGCTACAGAATAATTTGTAGATGATCTCTCCCTTTACAATGCCTCGTGCTGCTACAAAATATTGATTGTATTCTAATATTCTTTTGCGGGAATATTGTATACATTCAATATACCTGTGCAAATGCAGGATTTACTTATAAATGTGGCTAGGGAGCGGGGCTGTGGGGTAGGGTGGCTGTTTAAACCAGGTGTTCAGAGGGGCTCTCCGAGGCGCCCTCAGGTTAGAGACCAAAACGAAGTGAGGACTGACTTAGGTGCCCCCCACCATCCCCCGATCCCGGCCTTGAGTCCCCCAGGAGGGGAGCCGCTTTCGAGACTCCTTAGAGACTGTGGTAACGTATCTTCTCAGCCTCTAATCTCAGTTCTTTTTCACTCATTCCCCCTTCCAGTTCTGTTTTGTTTTTTTTCATTTGTTCCTACTGTAAGCAAATTCAAATCCTTTTTAGAAAAATGAGAGGAAAACAAATTATAGACTTAGTTCAGTTAGCAAGTTGCATCTTTTAAAAGGTGCAATTACACGAAACTCTTAAGGAGTATTGTATAATCACGCCTTATGATGGATTTGTTTAGATAGCTTGCTTTCTTTGTAATACCTGTTACAGTTTCTTTGCACTAAGGCATTCAGAGATTTTCAGCACAGTTCATCAGAAAGAGCTCAGATTTTATAGGCAGAAGATTCCGCATTCAGATTCTGCCTGGTCATCAGATTCTGGGGAAGCCACTTGACCCCTAGAGTCTAACCTTACCCACTTTATGGTGTTTTGTGAGGAGCAGATGTTTGGAATATGTGTTTAATAGGTTTATTGAACAGATAGCTAAAAAGCGAGGAAAGATGGGGGATTCCATTTAAAACTGTGGAAAATCAAATGAAAACAGGGATTTTTCTTTCTGAAGAGGTTAAAAATATTTCCCTAATAATATTCTCTTGGCCAGAGTGTGATTTAGAAGGTGAGAGTCTTCAGCACGTAAACCACGCAAGCAGAGACTGCAGAGGAAGGAGAGGCGGCCCAGGCTTCCAGCACACAGGGCAGTGATCTCCCACCAGCGACCCAGGAGGATGGGGGGTGGGCACATGTGGAGTGACGTGCAGGCTCCTTGCTTGCACTTCTGGGGTGTGCCATTCCCTGACGAAGGGGACCCTGGAAGAAGACCAAGTTTGGGTCAGATGATTATGAGCTTGGTACAGGACGTGCTTGACCGAGACTAGAGGAAGAGCAGAGGAGGGAGGGAGGTGTGCCAGGCAGAGGAGACAGCACATGCAGCCTGCGGCGGGCGGAGCTGGGGGCCTGTTCACCAGGTCGACGACCTGCGGCTGAAACAGAAAGGCGGGGAGGCAGATGACAGGATGAGGGACCCAGTTACAAGCCAGACGTAGCAGCACCTCATGGATGGCATTAAAACTTTTGGCCTTGATCCTGAAAGCGCGGTGGAGGCGGAGTGATTGGACTTGTCATTTGGAAGGCTCACTGTGGCTGCAGTGTGGTCAGGAGCTTCTGGGGAGCTAAGGGACGGGCGCAGGAACACTTAGGAAACTTCTGGAACAGCCAAGGCAAGAGACGTTAGAAGGTTCTGGGCTTAGGGCAGGGGACGGAAATACTTAGCAGGTGAAATGAAGAGGACGGTGCCGAGCCGGAGAGGGGGGTGTCAGGGCCCCCGCTCCGGCCCCGGGCCCACGGCGGTGACGACGGCGCTGCTGCTCCTGCAGCCCGGACGCCGGAGGGGGCGCCTGGCAGTCGCCCCGGTTTCGGGCGAGACCCACACGGCGCTGCGCGGGACGCGGGCTGCGAGAAGCGAAGCGGGGCAACGCGTGGTTTCGTAGCACAACGTTTTCCATTCCTCCGATGTCCACTACTCAGGTCACGCTATACTTCTTTCGTAAAGCAGTTTTC
Organism: Pteropus medius; assembly: GCF_902729225.1. Lineage (NCBI taxonomy): Eukaryota > Metazoa > Chordata > Mammalia > Chiroptera > Pteropodidae > Pteropus > Pteropus medius. Next base: position 66,933 of record NW_024352148.1, read on the forward strand.
CTGATTTCAGAATATTGCAGTGATTTGTCAATTAAAAAAAAAAAACTTTAAAAACTCGTAAACTTAAAAGAACTCGTGATCATGCACTAGTCGATGCGACAAGACGGAGCGACCTCGGCGCCACGCCCGGGCCGGGCCTCGTCGCGGCGGCTGCTCTGGCGCGGCCGGACCTTGGCCACGGTGGCGGCCGGCGACAGGTGGGAGCCCCGCCGCGCCCCGCTCCTGCTCCCGCCCGCCACGTGCTGCCGGGACCCGGCCCGGCCCGGCCCGGACGCGGGGCCCGCGGCGCTGAGATCCGCCGCTTCTCGCTGGTTCGGCCTCCTTTCCCGCGCTCTTCCGTGTCTTCCGCAGCGTTTGGGCCCCCGCCCAGTTCATTGCTGATGCCACCGATGTTTCCACAAAACCTCATCTTGCAGATTTGCCATTTTTGGGCACTATTCCAGTGCTATTCCTCCTGCCCTCTCCTTTCGATTGCCCAGATGAAGAAGCACGGCAGTCAGGTGGCAAAATTTTCGTGATTATTGAATCTGGTTGATAGGTGCATGTATGTTCTATGCACTGCTTTCTCTAATTTTGTGTATGCTTGACATTTTTCATATTAAAAGAAGCGACAGCGACAGCAGCCACAGCCCGCCCAGAACAGCCCTCACTGGGTCCTCCCCTTCAGGCTCAGTGCGAGCAGCTTTCCCAGCGGCTGAGAGTGATCATTGCAGCCCCCTACCTGGCCTCTACCAGTTAACTGATTTCCTATTTTGACTTAAGTGTTGCAACACCTACTTCTTCCCTTGAAAAACCCACAAGCAGTTTGTAGAAAATGTGAAAATACATCTTCAGAGAAAACCATGCAGATCAGGGTACTTTCTTTGTAGCAAAACCACAAAAATACTAGAAAAAAGTCTTAAAAAGCTTCGATAACAGAAACCCCCAAAGTCAATATGTGCATAGATTTTAAAAAATTGGAAAGTGTAAAAGAAAATAAAACTTCAAGAAAAAAATGAAGAGAGTCCAGAAACAATGCCAATGATGGCAGCCACTGGAGGGACAGTGGGGTTGAGGGGAGGGAGCGTCCTGGGTCAGGGGCCCTTCCAACTCTGCCCTGAAGAAAAGACGGGCTCCCCTCAGGAGAGAACAGGACATCGTTGTGCTCTTTTAATGCGGTATATTATCACGGGACACATAAAAGTCTGGGAGGCTGAAAAACAAAACTGACTCAATCACAACATATCAGTGAAGGAAAAGTAATTTAGAGATTAAATCTAAAATGAGGAATGTTAACAAGTAAATTATAATTTAAGAGGAAATTATCAGTGTCAAAAGACATTGTGTAAGTTCATTTTGCGGAGTAGAAAGCCGAACTCGGGAAAGTGAAGTGATTTGCTCAAGGTCACTTGATCTGAACGTTGGCGCCTGGATTTGACTCCTTAGATTCTCCACAACGTTTTGTTTTTCTACCCTTTTTTTTTTTTTTAAGAAATGACAATCCAAAATTTATATATATACGATTCTAGTTTAAACTTACAGACTTGATGATGATGCCCCATTGAATCTCATTTTCCACTGTTCACCAATGATACCCTGTGCTCTATGTAAATTACTGTCGTATGGGGAAAAACCACCTTAAAGTCATCTTGAAAATCATTTTGTCTGACTATTACAAGTAAAAACAATGTTTTTCACTCTTTCCTTAAATATGGATTTTAACCTATATACGTAGAATAGAAAATAAGACATTTTTAAAAGGAAAATGTTTGCTTATTTATCGATGACTGAAATGATCAGGACTTGGTTTCTGCTGAAGGGGTCTAAGTGTGATCCATGTGTTGAAAGCGTGCCTCAAACCCTCCAGTCCCTTGGCTCTTTGTGGCAAGTGTTTTTTTTCTTTTTAAGATAATTAACTTTGGCCTAGACTGCATCACGGGAACTTAATATTTGTTATGTGAGACCTCACACCTAAAGCTTTCCTTTTTTTTTACATATGGGTAATTTTCCGTCTTGCATCTACTACGAACAAGGAGATGTTCAATACGTAATTATTATTTGAATCATTACTCCTGAAGGATTAGGGACTAATGCGGAGAAAGGACCTAAACCAATTATTTTAACAAAGATGATGTGGTATAAAGAACTGTCTTTGAAAGATACAGAACTATGAGATAGCTGTTTTTCTTAAAGACCTTCACCTATTTCTAAATTTATGTTTATGTCTGTCTTGTTTCTTTTTTTCTTTCTTTCTTTCTTTTCTTCTTCTTCTCCTCCCTCCTCCTCCTCATCCTCTCTCCTCCTCCTCTTCCTCCTCCTCCTCCTCCTTCTTTTTTTTAAGGATGTTGAAGAATCACAAAACCACACCGGCGAGCCTCTCGGAGATGACTACAAAAAGATGGGGACACTTTTTGGTGAACTAAACAAAAGCCTCATCAACATGGGCTTCTCGAGGATGTATTTTGGAGAACGAACTGTGGAGCCCGTGATAGTCATTTTCTTCTGGCTTATGCTGTGGTTTCTTGGCCTGCAAGCCCTTGGACTAGTAGCCGTCCTTTGCCTTGTCATTATTTATGTGCAACAATGAAATGTGGCCCATGAGCTGTTCGCATTTGGTAGCCATATATGTAATCGGCAAAGTTACATATTTCACTACATGAAAGCTGAAAAGTTTGCCTTTTTTCAAATTGTGTGCTATTTTGTAATAAAATTTATAAGTGGATGTTGTTTAAAATTGAACTCAACTCTTGATCATAACAGGGTTGAATACACATTTTGTAGTTTATGCAAAACTTATTTTACTACCGTGATCTGTGCCCACTTTTAAACACCCCTATTCCCATGCCAAATCTTAAGTACAACCATCAAAAAGTGAGCAGGGAAAATAACAGGATATGGAATTCAAATCAGGCAATATAGGTCTTGTAAAGAGCCCCAATAAAACATTTTAGAAGAAAAAGGATGAAACAGGGAGCCAAAAATAAATTTTAATTGGAGAATTGCTCCTCGCCCACCCTCAGCAAATTTGGGAAATAATTTGGATTTCTATCAGCCCTGCTCAGCCTTAATCTATGTAAATGATAATTACTATACACGATGTAAATATTTTGTTGGAAATCAGAACAGCAAGCACATCTGAAGATTGAAAGGGATTTATTTATCACTGGAGAAACTTCCCAAGTGAAATGTAACTTTTATGATTTGGCTTGGGCCTGGAATCACTTTAGTATATCATTTGAAGTTTTAGACATTTTGGGTGCTAATTACTTTCTGTGGCCAGGTCCATAGTTGGCTGACCCCCATGGCGATGCAATATTCTTTTGTATCTAACAAGTTGCATATTTTTTCCTAGAGAGAGATTTTAAGTGTATTTTTTTTCCCAGAAATTTAAATTTTATAGTTCTTTTATAGCAATTATTCTAAGATTTTAAAAATCCATTTCTTATCTTGGCATAATTTTTTTCCCCAAGAAACTTGATTTACCTGAAATACTTTACCATTCTTTTAAGAAAAGCAAGTGAACGCATTTTCTTTGATCTCTGTATGAGAAAGCACACTATGGCAGTGGAAAGGCAAACGCTCACGTTTGGGACTTAACAGCCAGTCGTGAGAGTAACCTTCTACGGCTGAAGCCAGGGCAGTGTTTGGGCAGCCATGTTATTAATGTGTCTTGATTCAGCACTTTGGGGGTTTTATATGGAAATAAGCATTTCTTTAAATACACTTTGAACATGGAAAATGGCTTACTGATATTTTGAATTTTGCTAGAGAACTTAAAATCTTTACGCTTGCATCTCAGAAAATTTCTATATAGACAAAGGAGAGGTAGTTGAGACAATTATCTAGAAAGTCAAGTTAAATCAGAGGAAAATGAGGCATTTTAATCTTTGGCAGGGCAGTAACTAAAGCATATAAAATGTTTACTGTTCCACTTTGTAAAGTTTTTACCCGATCCTGTTTTAAAAATGTATTATTCTACAAGCTGTCAGTGTCTTCCATTCTGCAGCAAAAAACTGATTTTAAAAAATGTAAAATGTTCAACTTAGATTTCTAAAATCAGTTAATCCTGAACAAAAATGCCAGAGGGCACTGAAAAGTATTGTGCATTTGTATAAATGCAGACCGTTTAAAGTTTTACTTAAAAAAAGACTTTGTACCATATCATTGTGTTTTTATTGGGTTTGCAATATTTTTATAGTAACCTTTATGATCTCAGCATAAGTGCATGTCATTTCAAAAGGTGTCTTCATTTGTGCACAGTAGAATTTCAAGGTTTTTAATAGAAGTCATGAGATTTTGTATATCCGCATTAAATACTTAAAAGTACATTCTTTTCTAATGCTATTGGGAATTTTAATTTCCCTTTAGAATGTAAAAATGATATAATGTGCATAATAACAGCTCTGGTTCCACCAGTGCATAGTGTTGAAAATATTTTTAAAGTAAGTTTTGATAGTGATTATTTAGCACTCCGTTGCACCGTGCACCTGCACTGCTGATAGGGTGCATACTAAATCGCATACAGAGATGAGACATCTGCCGTTATTCTTCCGTTATGTATTATTGGTTAGAGCAGCATACTATCAAATTGTCTCCTTTGACTGGGAAAAAACTTTGCTTATTCGATGGAAGTGAAATATTTTCTTTCATGAAATACATTAGAATGCAGATTATGCTGCTATACCCTAAAACAAAAAGAAACTGGTAACTTCATTGGTCCATATTGTAAGAAATTAGATTTAAAATGATTCTCAATCATTTCAGTCTCCGAAACAAACCAATTTTAGACACTTACTGCTTATAAATAAAGATATAAAAGTTACAAACTATGTTATTAGATTCTTAATGTAACTATCACTCATACCAGCAGCCCTCTGCTGAAAACGAAAAAGGTCAAGATCTATGAATGAACTGCCTACAGATGAATAAATCCATTTTCCTTAAAGTAAAAGCTCAGTATATTGTAGAATTCAGTCCTCTCGTGTCTTAAGCTGTCATACAGAAGGCATTGTCCCATGCCTGGCCACCAGTCAGATCATTCTGGGTCTAGCAGTGTGCTCGTGCTGGCTAGCCTGAGCCAACTGTGGACATGTTGTCTCCACCCTGCCCTTGGTGACATCGAGTCAGTAGCTTGCAGTTGCCTTGAGGGGAGTGTTTGCACTGTAAAAATTGGCAAACACAGCAGATCTGAGCTCCTTTTCCCTGGCAAGCCAGTTACATTTATCAACTCACCACTGATAGGCCTCTGTAGAGGCCACAACCCCATTTCTGCTCCTACAGATGTAAGAGGAGATGCTGAGGCAAATCCCCATCGACCTGCCCAAAACTGGGTGTGGATCTCCAAGTGACAGTAGTAGACCAGGATCGTCTTCTGACCAACCTCTCTGTTAAAGCACATGTTTTAATCAGAGCAAAGCTCTCTGAGCTGTCACTGAGCTGCAAACCCAGTAAAGACTGTCCGGATGTCGGGGAAAAGGAGACAGTTACAGAGCCGGGGGAGAGGGTTACGGCGAGAGTCGGGGGCCGGGGCGAAGCTAGCTCGGCGCAGGCACAGCTGGCACTGAGCAGCCAGGGCTGTGTGGGCGGCTTAGAGTTATACCTTAACCTATTTTACAAGTATTGATGGATTTCTGGCTATTTAAAATGTTTTCATCGCCAGTTTACGGCTTTACAAGGTGAAGGAAAAGGAGAGAAATTAGAATTAGACGTTCATACATGTTAGTACTGGCCAAGGAGACCAATCATGGTTTCGAGATTATTGCTGGATTCGGGGTGCCCAGCCCTTAGCTGTTGGTATTCCTGGGGTTCCTTCCAACAGCCCGATCTCATCACAGCACATCACCGTGCGGTGTCACCACTGCCATGGCGTTAGCGGCCTTCCATATGAGCCACGCTGCAGGCTGCTTCTCCAGCCCAGCACTGACCAGGACACCAGATCCGCACATCCCGCTGCTTGCCCAGCACGTGTGCTTGCTTTCCCCTACCCCCTGAAATTCAGTGTCCAAAGAAGAGACAGAGCACCCTTCCCCCAAACCTTCTCCTTATGTTTCCGATCTCAGCAGGTGACCTAGTCCTGTCCTGTCCGGCCCACATGTACCTGATCACCAGGTCCTGTCTTTGCCCTTCCCACTCTCTGCACTTACGGCCTCACTAACTTCGTCCCCACCAGCCTCCTCTCAGACTTTGCTCTCCCTCCCTTCATTTTTCTACTTTATAGTCAGAATAATCTTTCTAAAACATGACTCTGACCTTGGCCTAAATTTTTTTGGTGGCTTCCTGATGCCATTACAATAACGTCCTTACTCCTTCATAGGTCTACGAGGCCTTCCTGAATGAACGAGCCCCTCAGGGCCTCAGCAGACAAGACAAACCGTCTTGGGAGTGTCTTGGGGGCTGGATAGGTCCAAGCCCCCAAGTGGTCAAGTCTGTGCTTTCTGCCCCATTCCCCTAGTTCCAAAGCAGTTTGAATCTTCAAACTTTTGGAGCATGTTTAAAAGAACAATTTCAATGACGGAGCAGAACTCATTTGGAAAAAAACCTTTACTCCCTCTCCACCCCGATACGCTAGTGCAACTGACTCGTGACTTGGAGATTTGGCCCCGGTCACGACTTCCTTGTTTGCCTTTAGCACAAAAGAACCAGCAGCCAGATTCGGTGATTCAGTAGGATCTTAAAAAGGGCTTTCTCCAGTCTCCAGGACATTTGGAGGCCCTTAAGAGGCATTTTAGGCTGCTACTTTATCTCTGGAACATTAGGAGTGGGCATGATCAAGCAAAACAATGGCCCCGAGCCCATTACACACCAAAACTAGAACAGTGTTTGGTGTGATTTCTCCCTTTGGTTACAGGAAAATATTAGAACAATGTATAAACAAATTTTCAGATAAAATGATCTCTTTATGTCAGATCTGAATTTAAGACTTGGTTCTGCCATTTACTAATCATACAATTTGTGTAACTCATACCCCAGACCCTCATCTCTAAAACTGGGTCATCGTTAGGCCTGAGCATGTCATTGCATGTGTTACTTCAGTGCCTTATATGTAGCAAGCTTTCACTAAACGCTAGTTGTTATAATTAAGTATAAACATTCACACTTTAGAGAGGACATTCTTCACGATCCATGGGAAGCTCATACACTGAGAGCCTTAAAATATATGATTATTTCCTTGTTGCCAAAAGATAAATACAAGGAAATTCAATTACGATGCCGTGATTCCCAATTCCTTGACTGAAATCTTTGTGAAGTCTCATTAATTTCATCTATTAGTGCTTCGTGAATCAAAATGATCATAAAAACAAGGAACGAAGGACCTAACAAGCTGAACAGGAACGTGCTCTGTGCAGCCACGTCGCACAGAGGAGCGTGATGTCCCGGGGCGCTCCTTCACCTTGGCAGACAAGTGCAGAGCCACGCTCGCCAGCGCGTGCACAGTTCTGCTCTGGATCTGAGCAATTTGCAAAATGAAGTTGATTGTGAAAATACTTTTCTAAGTTTTACTCCATTGTATAGGCCAAGAGTATTATGTTATGTGTGTAGAATCACAAACAGTATCTTGCTTTGATTCCAGAGTAAAATTTCAGACTAATCTGTTGGTTTATGTTGCATGATGTTATGTTTTCAACACGTACTAAAAATGTTACACCAAAATAAATATAGTCATTCACCAGTGCTCTCACGTAAAACAACACCACACGTGCCAGTACACGTGGATACGTTCTGTATACAGGCAGATTCTACAAGCCAGTAAAGATCATCAGTGTGTAGTGATTAAAAGAATATTATTAATACCTTCATAAAGTCTTACCTTTTAATCTGTGAAAACATGCTAAAACGTATTATGATCTTAGTTAATCTTTGTTATAGCAAGTCTTCAATTACACTGCTCCATCCTGGGGTCCTCTTTCATATTCCTTTTCTTTCCACTCGTTCTCTCTACCTGAAAAGTGAAAGTTTGTCACATCAGCTGTTGACCGTACGAGCTGGAATGATAGGCTACGGTGTATCTTTAGTGCCATCTCCTAGTGCATTTCAAAACTGGTTCTCACACATTTTCCTTCGCCGTCAGTTTTGTGTTCAGATATTTTTATAAGATGCACAGATAGAGCTGATGTTGGCAAAACCAGCTCTCCTCGGGCATTTCTCCCTTTTGCACCCTTTGAGACCCATTTCTTAAAAGCGCCATACCTGGCTGTCAGTCACAGCTGGCTCCATCCTGATGGAGGTGCCTTACGACTTCCCTCCCCTACTTGTCACTGACACCCAAGTCGATGAGGCGGGCTTTTTCCCACCAGTCTGGCTCGCAAGAGCCTTCGCTAACAAAGCAGACATTATTTTTGCAACGCGAAAAGATTTAGACACAGAAAGACCTAAACTTTAATGCTCGTTTTAATTATAGGTGCTTTACTGATGTCACTTATAAGTGCGAGGTGCTACTGCTTCATCTCTGCCACATTAAGACAAACTGCCAGTCACACTGGCCGTCGAGCAACTGAGTCACTGCTCTCCATCAGTGACTGTAAGAAATGTTCCTACCAGGAGAGACGGCACTAGCAGGTCCCCAAAGGACAGCCAGACTGCGTTTCCCTGTCGCCGTCGCCAGCTGGCAGGGATCTGTCCGCCCGTCCGACTCCTCTGTGTCCTCGAATGTCCACTGCTCTCCGGGTTCCACCAGGGCGTCGTCCCCAGAAGAGCCGTGTTTAGTCCGCAGAGGAGGCCTCGGGGCTGGGCGGGGCTTCTTAGATCTGCCGTGTAGTCGTAGCAAGACTGAAATGGAACAGCGGACGCCATCTGCTGCCAACTTTGTAATGGAAATACGGAGCAAGGAACGTCAGTATGAACTCAGGTTACCCGACTAGAGATACAGGTAAATAACTACGGAAGTTCGTATAGACGCGTGTAGGTCCCAGGGGTCAGCTGAAAGGGTTCGGGCCACGCCGCCGCCAAGTACGCCGCGTTGGTGCGTCGATTTTATTTCCTTTCAGCTGTTGGCCCTCGTAAAACAGCAAACGCAGGGAGAGGCCTTCTCTGGACTCCTCTCATCTGCCTAAGGACAGATGCTCCAAAAGGAACTCGGTGGACACAAGTCCCTTCGCTGGGACTCTCATCGACCAGGATGTTGACTCGCATCGCAGGCGAGGAGACAAGAAGTCGATGCCACACCCAGACAGATGTCACGAGTCCTCACGCCTCCCATCTGTTCTTCTAGGAGCCCATTCATCTCCTAAAAATCGTGCAGTCGCCCAGATTGCCTGCTCCCCACCCCCTGGCCCCGTTAGGGTGGTATGTAAGTACTCAGACCTCACTGACTTGGGGGGAGGGTATTCGCTTTTTCCCGTCGCGCTCCTGTACATGTAATATTAAATTTTGATGAATGCGCGCACCATCTTTCCTCTTAATCTATTACCACTTTATGTCGTAGGCCTAGCTGTGGAGACTGGAAGAGCAGAGGGAAAATATTTCTTCCCTCACAGTATGCACTCATGTATTTCCAAGGTGAGGAAATCTGGAAGCAGCGATGCCCAGCTGTAGCGGCACACCATTCCGTAAGGAAGGGGACACAGGCTCCCTGGAGAAATGGCTGATTCTAGGGCTGGCAGGGAACACTCTGGATGCATGCGGGACATCTCGTAGTTCTAGTAAGTAAGAAGTGCAAAAATCACACAACACACACACACACACACACACACACACACACAGTATAAGGGCCAACTTGAAGCTCCCGGTGACCCAAGCAGGAACAACTCGAGCAAGAGGACGTGTAAAGTAGTACTGGATTGTAACTCAAAGTATAAAGTAAATATCCATGAGTTCATCCCAGTATAAACAAACGATTCCCTAAATTAATGGAGAATAGATAAATCATGCAGAGAAGAGCTCCAAACAATGTGCACAGCGCTGCCCCTCAGGACAGTGGAGGCGGCTCCCCGCCCCGTGAGTGGGCTTCTCCTCTCGAAAGAGACCCGTGTGGACGAGACCGGGGAAGCCTCTGTGCGGTGGGAAAGCCGGGCAATCACTGCTTCAGCCAGGGTGTCAAGGCCACCGTTGTCAGGCATAAGTCATGTTGACAGCATGTACCCTCGACGGGATAGGGTGACAATGTCACTTTACATCTGTGGTCTTCCCCTCAAGAAGCTATAACTCCAGGCTGATTGTGGGGGAAACATCGGACAAACCCAAGTCGAGTCTCATTCTACAGAACATTTATAACTGGTGCTCCTCAGAACTGCCGCGGTGATCAAAAACAAGGCAAGTCTGAGAAACTTTCCCAGACAAGAGGAGGCTGAGGAGACATGACGAGGAAATGACACGTGGTGCCACAGACAGGGTTCTGGAACAGAGAACAGAATTAGGGAAAACTAAGGAATTCTGCATAAAATATGGACTCTAATAAAAATGCATCAGTGCTGTTCATTGGTTGTGCACATGTCCTGCACCGTAACCGCAAAGGTAAGTGAGGCATTGATAAGAGACCCTGGCCGCAGGGCTCTGGGTACAATCCTCGCAACCTTTCCACAAATCTGAAACTATTCCACAGCTAAAATTTATTTTTTTAAGTAATTAAACAAATTCCACCAGCACACTTAATTATGTCAGTAACTACATATGATCCCCTTTACTATAAATGTAGTGATTTGTGCTGTCAGACCACGTGAGTTTCCGATGGCTTCTTTTTCTAACTCGGCTTTCTTGTAATGATTTTATAGCAGCCATACAAAGTTTGCAAGAACTCACTCTTCTCTGACAAATTATGGACCTGTAACTTTCCATGTAAGTCTTTGATTACTGTTTAATGATTTTCCAGGGGGATGGGGAAAGAATAAGAATCTAAATGTCCTAATGCAAAGCGGTTCGCTCACACGCGGGAGGGTCTTTGGGAGTCATACGGATGCCTGGACCTCTGGAGGTCCCTGCAGGTGTGGCTGCGCCTGCGAAGCGCCCCGGAGGTGGGCAGGCTATGCCGGCTCACGGGTCCCGAAATGCCCACGGCTGCTGCGTGTTCTGTCAGGACACACCAAACTAGGACACCACCAGCCACCCACCCCCCGCTCCCCAAAGAGTGGTCTTGGTCTCGGATGCAGTCCACCCATGAGAGGTTTCTAGGCTGGAAATACCTTTCAAAGTCTTTACAGGGTGGCTTTCTGGGTCAATATCTATGTGCAGGGGTGGGTCCTGCAGCCTCCGGTCACACTGTGCCACCACGGGCCGCCTTCCACCTGCGTGTGGCCAGAGGCCTCCTCAGGGGAGTAACTGGTGTCTGGCACCCTCTGGAGCAAAGGCTTTCGGAGCTTCGAGAGCTGCTGCTGGCAGCGACACCTGCTTTCTTCCTGCTGACATATCCTCTGGTTTATGACAATTTGAAAGCGTTTCTACCTGAATATCTCCAGTATTGTCTCTCTCGTTTTCCTGACCGGTGGCTGCTCCACCTGCCCAGTGACAGCCATGGAGAATAACTCCATCGAGCGGGTGACAGAACAGACAGGAAAGAATCCAGTCTGCAGTTCGCCCTGACCCTTGCTCTTCCAGGCCCCGCTGTCCTTGGCCTCCCTGTTGTACAGGTCGGTTTGAGCTAACTCTGGAAGAGGTGACGCATTACCAGATGAGGTTTAAGAAACATCTTGACTCTGATGACGTTAAATTTAAATTAATGTGGTTATATTTACATATTAAGTGTATGTATTATATTTATGTATTTTTGTAGACACTTTCCAGGAGATACAGTAAGCTGTTAATAGTGGAGCTCTCTGAGTGGTGCCATATTTTTATTTGAGTATTTTTGCTTAATTTTCTACAATGCTGTACATGTACGCTAATAATAAAAGGTTATTGTTTTTAATCTATTAATTTATACATCAGTGCATTAAATTTCTCTATCTTCTGCCTTTTCCATGCCTAGCAGAAAAGCGGGTTTTTTTGAAGGAAAATCTATTTAATTAAATAGAAAAGGTGCTGCAAAAATACATACTAAGAAAATTGATAAACTGAGTTCTATTAATAAATAAAACATGTTGCAAAGTTTTCCGTGAGGTGTTGGCCCTCGAGATGGAAATTTCCAGAATATTTTCAGTTGCCACTATAAAACCTGCATGAGTGGCTGGGCCTGAGCACAGCTCAGGGAAAGCCTGGCGAGGTGCACATGACAAAAGGAAAGAAAGAATAAGGCTCGGGTGCAGGGCTCTGTGGGGGCTCCGCGCCCTCCAACATCTAACTGGCTCAGGGACGTGAGCTTAATGTCGGGGAAGGTCGGTCACAACAGTGACAACTATTTTATTTTTTATTTTCTTTTATTTTTTTAAATGCCAGTTTATTATTTTTTTCAGACTATATATACATAAGTTTTTAAAACATTTTATTTTTTTATTTTCCTTGTCCCCCCTCCCTTCTGGTAACCACTAGTCCATTGTCCATGTCCATGAGTCTCTGTCTGTTTGTCCTGTTCATTTGTTGCTTTTAGGTTTATATCCCACATATGTGATATCATGTGATTTTCGACCTTTTCTGTTTGGCTTATTTCGCTTAGTATGATTATCTCAAGGTCCATCCATGTCGTTGCAAATGGCAGTATTTCATCTCTTCTTATGTCTGCGTGATATTCCATTGTATATATGTATCACAGCTTCTTCATCCAATCCTCTATCACAGGACACTTCGGTTGCTTCCATGTCCTGGCCACTGTGACTAATGCTGCTATGAACATCGGTGTGCAAATCTTTTCGGATATGGGTTTTCAATTCTTTGGAGTAAATGCCTAGCAGAGGCATTGCTGGATCATATGGTAGGTCAATTCAGCTTTCTGAGGAACCGCCCTACCGCTTTCCACAGTGGCTGTACCAAGCTGCAGTCCCAGCAGTGTATGAGGGTTCCTATCTCTCCACATCCCCTCCAACTCTTATTATTGCTTGTCCTGTTGATTATAGCCAGTGAAAACTATTTTAATTGAGAACCTTTTATCGCTGGCAATTACTTTGAACCTAACTTTTATACAGCTATGTGTTCAACTGTGCATACCTGGGATCACTAATGAAAGCTTAAATTCTGGAAACTCTGAAAACATTTTCCAGAAAGTTCCCTATCTCTGCTGCTCTTCCACCTCCGCACCACGGATGGCCAGGAAGCAGAGGGATAACCCCAAACCAAGGCCAAGTCAAGCCTTCGAGTGTCCCCTTCTAGAGCAGCCCTGTTCAGCCCTCAGGTCCGCAATAATGCCTATTTTAATCTAACTAAATTGAATTTATAGCAGATCCGAAATTCTTAATTCTCAAGTTCGAATCCATTCCTCCGTGGTAACCCGGAGTTTGCAGACCTGCTCGGTAAGGCTTCGCTGCGTTCTGGATAGCCTGGGAACTAGGGGTAGGGGCTGAAAGAAGATAATGCAGCCAGCTCGCAAGTGATTTGCAGCTGTCTCTCCATCAAGCATCATCACTGCTTTCCTTGTTTTCTTCCATGTGAACTTGTGCACAACTTGTTAAAACACTGCAAAAGTAAAAACAAAACAAAATAAACAAACAAAATAAAACCTCAGAAGCGGATTTTTAGAAGAATACTTAAATCCAGTCAATAAAGCCTCATATCGAATCCCACTTTCCTACGATATAATTGTGAACCAAAAGGAAAATATTCTCAGGTACAAAGAAACTTTGAGGGAGAATTAATAATGGCAGTTCAATCTTAGAAAACCCCAGAGATTGAAAGAAATAGTAAAAGATCTTATGTGTACATTCACTCTAAACTGATACTTCTTAAAGCTGAATCTAAGACTTAAAAAATCGTTCATGGAAGAAAGAAAGAAAAAAATCAGTTAAACGTATTCCTAATCTTTGGAGACTAAAATCTAAGGTAAATACTGTTTTACATGTGACAAAACCTGGGGCTACTTACATACTAAATAATCTTGTATCCAGTCGTTACCTTTTAGAAATCTTGTCACATGTGATTTTTGCTGTAATAGGGGAGAGTTTGAATAAAGGAGATGAAGAGGATGATGTTGCTCAAAAGAACAAGTGAAAGAATCAGGAATTAGAAAAACTAACAAAGGAAAAGCCAGAAAAACTAGTAAATCTGTGGGAGTCAGAAGGTGCCATGTCATTTTAAATGAAGAAAACCAGGTGCTGATAATGAATTCAATCCCATTCAAAAAGGAAAAAAGGCCCGTTGACTTGATTTTGTTTGGCCAGCAGGTGGCAGCTCCTACTACCTATGTAAGGGGCATGTTCCAGTGTTCCAGCACCGCCTCAGGTAGGCTATCCTGAGAACTGGACCTAGGCTCTCATTTCAACAACAACAAAAATGCCAAAATTGTATTCCAGTCGCTTCTCCACATAGTACTAAAGTAGGAATTTTTCCAAGTAGCTATAAGTCTAGGAAAAATAAAAAACAATTATCATCCAGAGAGCATAATAGAAGCAAGATAGCAAATATATGTATCTTCCTTACAAAAACAATTATCGGTTATTCCTTGAACTGCTTGGAACTGTGTCTCATTTTGCTTTGTTTTGTTGTTTTGCAGGTTTTGAACTGTCACAACTCATCGATATACTCTGGGCCAGATCATGGAATGCCACTGGGGAGATAGGACAGCACTATACTCATTGTATTTAAAATGTTAAATATGCACAAAGACCTCTGTGTATTTTTTCCAGTAAGTATCAGAAAGGTATATTGGAAGGCTCCAATTACATGCATCGATTCTAGTGTCTATGCATGGTTTATGTCTGTGCCACCTTTTTTCTTTTAGTTGGTCTATGTCCAAGTTTAACGTGGGCTTCTTTTAGGCAAAATGTAGTTGGGTGTGGATTCTGTAAGCAGTGGAGCGATGCCTGCAATCGCCGTGGGCTATCACGCATTGAGTGCACTTATTCATGGTCGAACTGAAGCCCACACTCGGCATCCGTCTCTTCCCGCAGCACTGGGCCGTCGTTGCTGATCCCTGACGGGAGCTCCCGGTGGGGAGGGGGCTCTCGCTTCCCTTTGCCCACCCTGAGCCTTAGGCAGGCGCGGTGCCAGCGCTTGGGTGTCCGCTGTCCCCGTGCCTGTCTCTCCCGGGTCCAGGAACTGCTCTCGGGAGTCGCGGGCTGCGGGGGGCTTTCCGCACTCCCGCCCCGCAGCGGCCCGCTGCCCTCCTCTAGCTCAGTGCAGAGGGGTTTCCCGTGCTCTCCGCGCGGCGGGCTTCTGCTTCTACCCCTCCCTCGGCAGCACCGTCCCCGTGCCGGGTCTGCGGTGGGCTTCTCGCCCTCCTCCAGCCGCAGGTGGTTTCTGCATCTGACCGCCTGTGAGGTACTAACTAGATCTCTACCTGGGACCTGGGGATTCAAAGGTTTCCTGCCCCTCCCTCAGAGGTTTGTAGCTTTTGCTTCGTATGTGAGAAAAGTCTAGAAAGTGGACAGATTTTCACGCGTGTGTGCCGCCAAGGGGCATGCTGGCAGATTTCCCCTCCTGCACCCCTTCTTTCAGGACATTGGAAAACAACAAATGAGGGAGGACTCGGTCGTCCTGAAGCCTAAGTGGCCAGGTCGCCCGCCCTCAGCCTTCATGGGTTAAAACTTTAGCTGTTTTCTTTTTCCTGCTTTCATGGCAGCCGCCTCTTCCTTCTGTGCTCTGCCAAAGGTCAAACCTATTGTACATGTTGATTCTGTACCTGGCTTTTTCTTTGTTGGGGTGGTGGGGCAGCAGTGTGTGTGTGTGTGTTGGGGGGATGTACTGGGAGACAGATGAAACGAGACTGGCAAAATGCTGGTAATCGTTACATTTTCTTTTTCTTTTTCTAACCCTGTATATGTTTGAAATTTTTCCATAATAAAAAAATTTTCCAACAATTCCCTGAAGATTGAAACACTTTAGAGATTAGGCTTCATATTCTAGAAGTTGCTCCATAATTTTTATTCTAAAATAGAACAGCGTTTGATAAACTGTATTAATAAAGGATTTCACCTCTGGAAGCAGAATGTCTGAAACAGTGATGAGGAATTTGGCCTAATAATTAACTCATAAGCTGTGATTGTTGCATTTCCATCCCATGACCTCTGCATTTGGCAATCTTCTTGTTTACCAATGTTAACTTTACTCATTGTAGAGAAGTTAATTTTCTTGTCCAATGAACTTTGAGTCTTTTTACTGCCTGCTATTGCAGATACTTGTGTAGATATGCCAGTCCTGGAACAAAGGATCCCAATAATGAAGGCATTTTATGAAACATTCCAGCCCTTATTTAAAAGATTGTCCCATTTCTTAAGTCTCTGTCGCTGGCTCCTTTTCCTTTGCATCACCCCAGTGTTACTGCCAGTACCCTCTCAGTGTCTGTCACAAGTAGGGTGCACAGCATGTGCCAGGCACTGTGCCTGATGCTTTTACCTTCACACCCCACAGCCTCTCTTCCATCTACACAAGTTCTTTTGTTGACTTCATCTGCTGCTCACCCCGTTTCTTGATTCTAATGTATCTAGTGTCTTGATCTTTGTCCACAGCTTAGGGCCACATTTCCAATAAATTTCTGGAATTATTCATACTATCCTCACTTGCACCTCAAATAGTACGTCTGACGTAGAAAGCACACTACTTATGTCATTTCAGCTGCCATTTCATATCATGCCAGAAATTACGTGCCAAAATATTACCACAGAAAATATTACAGTTGTGTTCAGTCACGTCCAAGGCCCCAGAGCAACTTCCAGTCCGGCTAGCTCCATTCACAGTAAGTGACCTATATTTTAAAGACTATTTCACAAATATATTTGCCTGATTTCAGGGGCTGAAAGGAGGAAGAAAATATAATCATTATTCAGGAACTCATTCAGTCATTCCACCAACATTCACCGATGGAAGACTACTGGGCCAACAACTCACTACGCACTTGATTACAAAAAGACTAAGACCTAAATATGGTCAAAAGTAATTAAGTAACAGTGCTAAGAGTAAAACCCAGATCAGTCCAGATTTCAGGAAGCAAGAAAATAAAAGATCAAAAGACATTTTAAAATAACAATTTTCTAAATTGTAACAATTTTCCTAGGATAAATTAAGACAGGCTCGAAACTGACGTTAGTTTGTAAATAAAAGCATCCCATCCACTGGAGGAGTTCACTCAGCCACGCGTTATATCCCATTTTAAGACCAACTACACCTGAGGGGGCGCTGCAGACCAGTCGGCATCAGAGCAGCCGTCTGTTTCCGGCTACCAGCTCGGGGGCAGCACGCTCGGATTGGCAAGGCTGGTGTCCCGGAAAACACCAGCCTTCCAATTTGTTTCGGACAGACCCCAACAGCTCCATCCAAAATTATTTGAAGATTTGACATGAAAACAAAATAAGGCCAGTAATGCACCATTAATAAGAGCCCCTACAATGGCAGTATGGAGATTGAAGCACAAACTAGGGACCATCAGAAGCAAATCCTGGGTACGGCCAGTCCCTTGACTCTCACTTACGGGGCGGCAGACACACCCTCAGCCCATCCCGCAGGAGTGCCCTTTCATGGCCGCCGACCTCCGGCCTGGGGCGCTAGGTGGCAACTCGAAGACTGCGCCTTGACCATATGACACCCGAGAAGCTCGGGAGCCAGGGCGGGAAACCAGAGGAAAAAGAGATATCCTAGTGGGGAAGAGGTCCGACAGAACAAACACCCACGCACACGAACGCGGCTGGGGGCGCGGCAGCGAACGCCGGGCCCGGAGATGCCGGAAGTGACCTAAGGCCCAGCGGCCGGATAAGGCGGTGCCGTCGCTGGAGCGCGCCCAATCGGGGCCCGGGACAGGCCGGGGGCGAGGCGGCGTCCGCGGCGAGGCGACGGGCACGCGCTCCCAGGGGCGTGGTCGGAGCGTGCGGGGCGGGGCTCGGGCGCGCCGGGGGCGGGGCCTGGCCTCCTCAGGCGGCGGGGGCGGCCCCTCGCGCAGGGCTCCGGGGTGAGGCGAACCGGGTGCCGCGCGGACGCCGGGGGCCCGAAGCCTGCAGCCCCTCGCTCCCTCCCCGCGTGGCGGCGGCGTCTGGGCGCCTCCGGAGCGGCCCTGCCTTTGTTCCGGGCACCGCCCCTCACGCCGCCCGCTCAGGCCAGCGCGCCGTGGGTACCCGGCGCCCCTCTGCTCGCGCGGCGCGGATGCCGCTGCCCGGCCTGGGCCTGGGCCTCGATCGGGGGGAGGCGGAGAAGCCGCGGCGCCGGGCGGCATGCGATGGGGAACTGCTGCTGGACGCAGTGCTTCGGGCGCCTCCGCAGGGAAGCGGGGCGGCTGCAGCGCGGCGCGGGCGGCGGAGGGTAAGCCCGGGGGGCGGCGCCCTCGTGCGC
Source organism: Pteropus medius (assembly GCF_902729225.1). NCBI lineage: Eukaryota > Metazoa > Chordata > Mammalia > Chiroptera > Pteropodidae > Pteropus > Pteropus medius. The sequence continues at coordinate 85,182 of NW_024352148.1, forward strand.
CCGTCGGCCCTGGCGGGACCCTCGCTGCCGCCACCGGCTGGAGGGGGCCGGGGCCCGCTGCCCGCGGCCTGACGGGCGTCGGCGGGCGGCGGTCGCGGGCCGCGTCGGGAGGGCCTCCGGGGAAGAGCGGGGCGGGGGTCGATGCCGCCGAGCGCGCGGGCCGGGGGTCGGGTCTGTGGGAAGCGGGGCTGCCCCGCGTGGGCGGGAGAACCGGACCCCTGCGTGGGGCTCGCTCACGACGGAGGAAGCAGCTCCGACTTAGTCCTCTTCGGCTCTGACAGGCAGGTGGCAGTCTGGCTCCACAAAGTGGATGCCTCCCTGGGGCTTTTCCTAGACGTCACGTGGATGCTGGAGTAAAACAAGGTTCCAGGCCGCGTAACACTGCCGGGCGCAAAGACTTGCCGACTTGGTGGGTTTCAGTGGTCAGTGGCATTTTTGGTGCTGATGAAAAGGGGCAATGTGTAGCTCTTTCATATTAATTTTTTGAAATTTCGAGGGGAATGCCATCTTGGATTGCTACCCTTAAGCTCTGTGACACCAGCGAAATCACAGCTGTTCTGAACTTCACTTTTCTTGATTAAAACTTGGATATGCATGTTTTTCTACTCACGTCATCAAATAATAGAATTTCATGATCGTTCCATTTGTGTGTTGTTTTATAGGGCGTTGAAAAGATTAGAACAAAGCCCCTTGAAGTTAGCTTTGTAGTGAAATAAATATATCCCAGGAATTCAAACTTAGAATTGAAAAGCTGAACCAAGCCACTTTGCATAAGAAATGACTATTTTGCACTTTCTGGAACAGATTGCTAAATTTTCAGGATCTGTCCCATTTAACCAACATTTAACCAACATTGTTAGATGATATAGTGCTCAGCATAAACAAGTTGAAGCCGAGTCATCTATAATTTGGATCTTTTGGTGATGAATTCTTAAAAGACATGATTCACTCCTTCGTTCATCAGGGTTTGTGTCACCTTTCTAATACAAAGTAGCTGACATTGTACAGTGTGTCCCTCAAATGGAAAAGTAAGGACTGGAAGATTTTGTGCCTAGTTTCTTGTTTTGGTTTTCTTGACTTAATAGCTATTCCTGTTACAGGGGAACATGGCAGCTACTTTATCTTCACAGCCAGAGTCATCTAACTTACTCCTAATTTTTGTGTGTGGATGCATCCACGTAGTCAAGCTGCTTAAATGGGCTCGCCTAAGGACTGGATACCACAAAAGTTCTGGCTTCGTTAATATTTTATCTGTAGTTTTGTTGTAGGGTGTTAAATTCTAACAATAGAAGTAGAGCCTTAAACTTAAACTTAAACATCACATTTGACATTGGACTACATTGTGTCGTGCGTGTGACTTTTGTTTTGTGCTCTCATGTTGATTTTACAAGCTGCTTTCTTTGGAATATAGCATTAAAATTGTAGATTTTACTCCCTGAGCACGTGAGCTTGGCAGCATAGAGAAGGGGCGAGGGGAAATCTGTGAATCAGTGTGTGTTAATTGTAGATGTGCCACAGAAAGTTAATAGTTAGATCTGTACTTTTCTGCTTATGGGCAAAATTCCTTGAACAAACAAGTCCTGTTGAGTCAGTGAGAGGGTGTAGATTGTGGACATTGTCCTCTAAAATCATAGAATAGTGATATTGATACTGTTTCAATCCATAAACATAAATTTGGACAGTTCACTTACTTGAATCTTCTGATTAACTTATTGTTTTACATTAACTTTAATGTTTTTGGAGCTCTCGGTAAACGTGCAGAGACAGGTGGATATAGTTAATTGTTATTTACAGAATAAGATTAAACTTTACCTCTCATTTTAGTTGCTTTTTAATTTCACCTGGTACTTTTGATTTTCTCTCATCTCTAGATCTAGATAGTTAATTAATAGTTCCCATAAGAGCCAAAAAATTTAGGAGTCATCACAAAAACTTGATATGATTTTTGTTTATCCAGGTAGTGACTGTAGGTAGAAGAACCTGGACCTGTTTAGGCAAATTAAAGCTGGACATCACAAGGGTGCTTTGTGATCTAGGGCCTGGCCTCTTAGCCTTGTAGATTTCCCCGGGGTATCCCAAAGTCAGATCACTCAGTTTTCACTATCCAGTTTCAAAACCTGACATAATCAATATTTTAATAAAATATTAGAGAATTGTGGTATATTGTAGAATATCAACTAGTCAAAATATCGATGTCAGTGTTGAGGTTGGTCAGAAACCTTACAACTAATAAAGTTATTTGGTAGCGAAGCAGAGGGAGGTAGATGTCTTTAAAGAGTAAAATTTAGGCATCTTAATGAGTCATCATCCTTTTCTGTAGGGAGTTTCGCCTCCTCTCACATGCTGGAGGGCGCCATCTGCCGGCCAACGCTGCTGCGGTCCCGTGGAGTCTTGTGTGTGGACACTTAACTGTGTGTTCTTTGCTTAGTTTTTTCTTTCTCCAACTAAAGACCAAGACATGTTTTGTTTTGTTTTATTTTAATCCCCACTTTAATCTTACATATAATTCCACAGAGTTGTTTCAGGTGTTCTATAGTTTTTTATAGGTATGATCATGTTTTGTATCCTTGATATTTAATATTTATTGGCCTTTTTGGCTCTAGGAGCGAAGTCGCCTTCAGGCAATAGTTTACAATGATTTGCTGTTTCTTTTCCTGGTAAAAATGATTTTAATAATAACTGCCAACATTTGATTACTTTTGACGTGCTAGGCAATGTTCTAAGTACTTCCATTTATTCCTCATTACGATCCTGTGAGGAAGGTAAGTACTATTAAATACATTATAGGTTGAGAACTGAAGCTTAAGAAATTTAACTTGCCCAAGATAGCAGAGCTGGGACTGCAGCCCAGGTCACTCTGAATTCAGAACCCTCACGGTAACCACTAATTGGGCCCTTTATTCTGCAGATGTTTATTTGGTTGCTATTATCTCGCAGTGCATTGTCTTGTACTTTGTCACTGGAGGATTCTGTGCATATATATTAACAACTTGGCTCTTCATTCTGTGTGATAAGCTGTACTTTTCATGAAACTGTGCTGTTGACCTCTGCAACATCACTTTTATCTTCTTCTTTCCATCCGGACATTCTTATCCTGTCTGCCTATTAAATTTGAAATTTTCCTGTCTCGTCTTTGTTTAGTTCCCTCCTCCTGAAGGAATTCCATCCATCGCTATGATTTCAACCAACACCATTTCCAGATCTCATGTCTTCTGAGCAGACATCTTTTCAAAGGTTTGGCACTGTATTTTCAGTTGCCTACTGAAGAGATATACTTGGGTGCACCAAGGCCCCCAAGGTCAACCTGCCTAAAATGTCTGATATCTGTGTTCTAGTGCAAGTCTAAAATAGTGCATTTCCTTCCCCCCACATTCCTACTCTGTCTGCTCCAGTTGCTCCCCAGTTCCTGGAACAGCTTCTGTTGCAGCCCTCTAAGCTACAGACTTCAGTCGTCTGCCTCTCTAATCAGCTGTTTAATTTCTCCTTGGTACATACTGAGCCTGTTTCCTTACCCTCTGCTTCTGCTTTAGACATTGTCTTCCAAATTGCCGGGCACAACTTCCCTCCGGTTTTCCCTGTTGTGAGTTGCACACTTGAGTGCATCTTGCCTTCCCGTCACTGGAGTTAGGCTTTCTGAACCCACACTAGGTCGTGCGTTCCCTTGAACGGTGTTGGTAACGCTCTTTCTCATCAGCCTCTGACGTTGCTTCCCTTTGTAGCACTTAACGTTGCATACTTCGCAGACTGAGTGTGTGCCGATGTGTCTGTTGTCTGTACCCCCGTGACGGCATCTCAGTTCCATGAGCTCATGGACATTGATGTGGCTATCCATGCGTGCCCAGCATACCAACAGTGCTTGCCACACAGTAGAACTCGATGAGTATTTATGGTCGAGTGTATAGGCTATCAGTTCGTCTACCCATGTCTGTTCCTGGCCTTTCTCAGTGTATCTTGCATTCTGGAGTCAAAGTGATCTTAAATGCAAATCTGTGATACAGACACAGCTTAAAGTTCTGTAGTGGTTTACAATACTTTTAAGATAAAGAGGGAAATCTTTAATGAAGCTTTCAAGGCCTTACGTTATCTATTCCATGCCTACCTTTTCCCCCCTCATCTATGTCACACTCTTCCTTGAATCTGTTTTTGCTTAGATGGCTCCTACTCACTCATCTTTAGGATGCCAGCTCAAGGGTTATTTTCTACAGAAGTCTTCCCACCATCCTGGAACTATCTTCCTTTTCTTCTGAGCACTTCCTGAGGTTCAGTTATACCAGATAGTGTGATTATTTGGTTAATGTGAAGGAAGGAATTCATGCCTAGTTTTGCTTGCTATTGAATATCCAGCTTCAAGGTATGTGCCTAGTACATAAAAGGTGTTCAGTAAATACTTGTTGGCGGAATTAGTGAGTACGGTTTCTTAAATACATCTTGCTCTTTTCACTTTCCCTTGCTTTTGGTACCTGCTGTTCCTTGAAACATTCCTTTTCACTACTTGGAGGCCTGGCTGATTCCTCCTCCTCAGGCTGATTTTTGATGCCCCTCATTTGAACATATCCGGTTATTAATTCACTTCCGTGTCAGCTCTGTTAGACCGTAAGCCTCTTGGGTCCGTGCGTCAAATTTTATTCATTTTTGTATTTCAAATACGTAGCCGTGTGTCTCTTTCAGTAACCCAGGGAAGTCAGAAGAATTAGAAGGTTCAATATCACACACATGTAAGTGACAACAGTTTCTAAAAGAGGGTGGTCGGCAACAGCAGGCGCTGCTCACAGGTCGCAGAGGATGAGCGGGGAGCACTGAGAGACGTCTGCGGCCCTGTGCTCTACGTCAGGGCGTTGTCTTCGACGTGTTTAAGAGGAAGATCTTTCTCTTCCAAGGTGAAACACACTTCTGAACATCCATTCTTCCTAAATTTGTGGTAAATGTCATTACTTAATTTACTGCCTATGTCGATGCTGTCCCTACATGAAACTTGACGGGCCACCCCTCGAGATTCGAATGGTGAAACCTTCATTGAAGTATTTGATACTAACTGAAAAATGAAGTGTGCGTCATCTTTATTGTAATAGTTTTTGCCAGGAATCTGATTTGTAACCTTTCCGATCTTTTGTTCAGGAAAAAAGGGTCTTGGGAAGCTTTTAGTTTTTAAAGACTTAGGAACAGTTTACTATGGTTATTCATCATTTATTTATAATGTCGACCAGAAGATAGAGGGAAAGACTTTCCTATTTTTTTATAGACGTTATGTAAGAAAATAAGGAACAGTACCAGTATAGGATTTGTGAGGATTTTTCAGTTATCTTTTATTTAAGTCACTTTTGTGTAAAAGAGTAATAACTGCTATGCAAAATAACATATAGAAGCATAAAAACCTGCATTTCTGGTCTATTCTTGTCAAGACTGGTTTTATCCTTGATAAAGGGCGGTTTTGACATCTGCCTTGATGAGTAAACACACATGCAAGAACCCTCTGCTCCGCGTTACTGTCGCACTCTTCCGAACGTCCTTCCCTGCCAACCACCATTCCAAGTATTAGCCTGTCCTCTCTGCCTCTCCGTCGCCCTTACACGTTTGAGTCTCTGCTTCCACATCTTTAGCAGCAGCAGAATGTGGACACATAAACTTGCTCTACCTCATGTGGAGATGGCCTTCAGGGACACAAGGGTTGTGTATAAGGAACACAAGGAACGTTCAGGGATGGCTTTGGGGAACTCTAGACTTGGAGGGAGGGAGGATAGACTTCTGTTTTTTTAATTCATTGCTCTTGCAGCCTCTCGGTTTCAGCAGCTCAGTTTTTGTCGTAATTAATATACCCGCGTATACACACATGATCTTGCAGGGACTGGTGGGTCGTTGCTCACCTGGTTTTTCCCCTGCCCTCCCCTCCCGGGCTGAATTCATGAAAGCGAAGTGTACCTCTGCTGTGACTTTACCCATTCTCTTCACAGCTCAGCTGTAGTTTATGTGATGCTGCGGTGTTCTTAGTGGGCTCTCCCAGCTGCTTTCCGCCCCGGGCATTTAGGTCTTGTGTGTCAGATTTGCCACACTTGTTTTTCTCTCGTACCTCCATTCTTGACCCCTTCTTTCCTGTTAGGTCCCCATGGGGGTTCTGACGCTCCTCATCGTCTCCTATTTTCCAGTCCATGCCGCACACCAGATGATTTCCATCTTCTTAATATTTCTTTATTTCTCCCACTGATACCACTCTGGTCCAAGCTGTCGTCATTTCTGGCCTCAACGTGATTCTGCTTGTGCATGTTGTGCATGGACTCACTCGCTCTGTGTGCGTTCACCCCCCTCACTTCTCCGAGATTCTCGTGGTCCCTGGCACTCGTAGGACCAGCTTCTGTGGACCCAAGTTGACTCCTTTGAGCTGAAGGAAAGAATGGTGTTTTTATTCCCCTGCAGCAACTAAATATGGTAAACATTGACTACATTAAGTCTTGCTTTCGGGGAGTATTCATTCAAATTTTCCGTTTCATACATGTAGCTCTTGGTTCATTCATTTACTTTTACTACTGTGTAGTTCCATGGTATGAATAGGCCAGAATTAATTTATCCATCCTCCTGTTGATGAGCATTTAGATTATTTGGAATTTTGGGGCTATTACAAACTACTTCCGTTAACATTCTTATAAATATCTCTTCGTGCATGTGTGCAAGAGAATCTTTGGGCGTCTGTGTCCAGGGGTGAGATTGCTGGGTCATAGTTCACGCATGTCTGCAGATTTACTAGAAGATGTCAACCTTTTCAAAGTAATTATATCAGTTTCTACTTTCACCAACAGTGGGTTTTCATTGTTCTACTTCCTAGCACTTGGTATTGTCAGATATTTTCCCCAATCTAGTAATGTGAACTGCTATGTTTGCATCAAAACTTAACTGTATTCAAAATTAAAATTTGTGTAAAGTATACTAGCAACAAATAGATAATGCATGTTTTACTAGTTGCCTTCTTTGTTACCAATGAAAAATAAAAGGAATATAGGAATAAATCAATAATATGTGTATAAGACCAGAACAACATTTAAAAACAACAACCAAAAACCCTACATAAATGCGGAATAATACCATGTTCATGGATAGAAGGTTCTGAATTCAGTGCAGTTTCTAGTGTGATTTTTCTGGAACTTGACAAGCCGATTCTAGCAATTCTTATGGAAGAGCAAAGGGCAAAAAATGGCCTACAGATTTTGAAGAGAGAGACTTGCACTTCGGATAATGAACTCAAGTCTAGACAGAATCGTGAGCAGAACAGAATATGATACCCAGGTTCTGAAATCAGCCTGGGGTTGGAGCCCGGTAACCTGCATTTTTCAACAAGCTGATTGTTACATGCCAGAGTACGAGAGTGACTGCTTTACTAAGAGCCGTTAGGACTAAATGTGTATCACTGGAGGTGTTTTTATGTACTGTGTTTAGTTCAGGGACTGCTGCCTTCTTTTCTTTAAATTATCAGAGGTGCATGGCAGTCTCTAGTCATTAATAACAACTTAATTAATTGTGTTGGTTTTTGCCCCAAAATGGGGGATTGGATGCCTTCCTAGATTTACTGTTGCTGTCTTCTCTGTTGTTTTCTGTGATACCTCCAGCATTTGTGAACCTGGTCTGTACGAAATTGAAAGTTTTCTCATGGAGTTATGTTAGCATTCTAAATCAATTAATTTCAGATTCAGTAGCTTTAGTCAGATGTTAAAATATGAAAGCAGAGCGTGTGGTTTTTAGCTTCCTATTTTATTATTGAGCAGTTATGTTAGATTGTTCTGTACTGATTGACTTTACAGTACGTTTTAGTAAATTTATGGAGCTTTATACAGTATGACTCGCTTATGTGCCAGCAGTAGGTCTACAGAAGTAGGATGGATGTTCTTTATTTGTAGATTCTTAGGAAGTGAATGATGGCACTGTTAGATAGTCTTTTAATTTTAAATGTTACTAGATTTATTTAACCCTAATAGAAGCTTTATGAACAATACAGACTTACTTTTTTTCTAAGAGTGCGCACAGAACAGCATCACACGTGGTCGACCCCTATGCGGTCGCAGGCTGCGCACCAGCGTGGGGACGAGCACGCCAGTGCTTCCCACTGCAGATCGGTCTGCTGCACTTGGAGGGGGCGGAGCTGAGGACGCCCAAAGAGGCATTTACGCGTTTGATCGTGGATAGGTTTTTGGTACTAAGTCTTCAAAATCCAGGGTGTGTCTGACAGTGAATAAATAGCCTTTTCAGTTCCAACGAGGCACATTTCAGGTGATCGGCAGCCAGGCATGGCTAGGTGCTGTCACACCGGGCGGCGCAGACCTGTCTGGGGAGATTACAGTGAGTGCAGGTAGCCGTGGAGGGGCCCCGTGCACGAGGCCTGACCCCAGCGCATGCATGCAGTGTGGCCGTTGCCGGCGCGCGCTCAGGGTAACTTCCTGTGTTCTCCATCATGATGACAGGTTGTTATACTTTGGTTTCTATAGCGTGATATGTCGTTGGAAACTTTGTCAGTAAAACACTGACGTTATGTTTTCAGATCGATGGAAGCCGGATGTCCGTACTGATTCTCTAAGTAACAGTGGTCGGGCGTCGGGCCTGTGCTTGGTTGGACCTTGCCCGCTTCTCTCGTTTCACATTTCCTGCTAAGACTGTCATCGAAGATTGTTGGACATGTGCTTTATTTAGTTGATACCAAACTTCTGGTTTTAAACTATGGTCCATCTTCTTTCTATCTCATTTTCCTCTGCTCTCTCTTGGTGCTGCTGCCTTACACATGTCCAAAATTTCATTCTTGAAGAAAATATTCTCAACCATGGCCTCTGTGCTATGCGTACATGTTATGCCCAGGACCCGGGAGACCTGAAGACCAGTGCTGTGGTTTTGCTGCCCCTTAGTGCCTAGTGATTTGGATTAAACAGCCACATTGGTGATTTCACCATGTCCCAGGCTCTCGCCCTCGTTCTTAATGCATCAGATACAGAAAACCAGAAGGCAAATTTAGTCATTGAAAATAAGGCGTATACCTGCCTGGGAACTGCGTGGTATTTGTACCTTCAGACAAGGACATTCTTTCACTGTGAGTAAGTACCGGGGGGGAAGTGCTTAGTATAGGTTCGGGGTAGTAATGCAGTTAGAGTAACCCGCCCCCCGGATACTCCCCACCACACGGCCGGGGAGCTCAGCGCCTTGAACTGGGACGTGTACGGACAGGCTTCGGATGAGCCCCACCGACATTTGCTTCTCTGTTCTTCCATTTCCCGAATTCACACATCCCTCCTTTAGATGTTAACTTCTCTTTCCCTTCAGTCTTAAAACCCAGGAGCCCTTCTGTTTCCTTGACGTAACTTGGCTTGTCCAGGTAACTGACTCATTGTGTATTGCTGGTATAGTTTTAATGTTCGTTTCCTGTATTTCCAATGTATCGGGAGCTAGCTCACCCTTCCCCTCTCCCCAGGAGTGGGCTGTGCTTCTGTTTCTTCATAGCTACTGGAAGAACAGTCCTCAGAAACAAGGGGCATGTGTGCGTATTGGTGATAGCGTGCAGCACGGGCATGGGAGGGAAGTGGCTGGCACGGCATCTTTGTTCGCAACCAGCCTTCCTTGGGGCAGGAAAGAGAGCCAGATGAATCTCCTGGGTCTGAAGCAAGGAAGAGAAGGCGAGTGTTTTTGCTGAGAACTGCGAGGTCGCCCGGGGTTCATGCCGGGAGCGCTCTAGGACTGATGTGTGTGTGATCTCGGCTGTGGCTTCAGACAGAGGATTCTCACCCAAACTCTTACCTGTGTGTGGGTGCCAGGTCAGGGTCTCTAAACACACACACCTGCTCCTTTCCTAGCCTGGTCACAGCCACACTGTGGGCAAAGCAAGGGTGCATCTGGCCCTTAGGAGTGACTTCAGGCTTTCAGGACACCCCGAAAGCAACCGAGTCACTCCTCTGTTGCAGGTTGTCAGATGCACAGCTCACTGGAGCCTGCAGGGGCGTCTCGTCTCTCCCTGCCTGGGGCCCAGCAACTGGGAGCCAGTCCAGTGCGGTCAGGTACTCAGGCCGAGCGTGCAAGGGCACGATCGTCCTTACTTGAGCTGGATGTGCACAGGGGGATAGAAAAGGGAGACATTTGCGCAGACAGCACCAGGGCTGTTTTTGGGGCTCACTGTCAACGGGAGGCATAAGTGACAGAACAGTGAAGTCACACTGCCGGCCTAGACCGGGACACTTAGTAGTGCTGAACTCTAGTTCATTATTCAGTTAGGTCACGCAGTAAGCCCGGAGGGGACAGGGCCTGTCATTCAGGGGCAGAGGAGTCGGTGGCACTCGAAGCGTGCATCCTGAGTCAGAGCAGCGTGCTGCTGGAAGGCTCGGCTCGCTTCTGCTCTTGTTTGAGAGGGGAGGACAGGAGAACGGGGCTCTGACTCAGAGAGTCAGGCATTGCGTTTCTATTGGACACGTTCCGTGATGTCTTAGGTCTGGAACGATAACACCAAATCGTCTTTCACCAACGATCTCTAATGGGCAGTCAGAGTGCTTTGCATCTGTTAGCAACTGAAGTTTTTTCCAGGAAAAATAGCACCTGTAATGTCATCGCTCCTTTCATTCTTCAAGATAATAACAGTTTTGTCATGATAACGTGGCATCCCTTTTGACTGAACCCATCTGCCCCTCCACACGCACCAACACAGAAAATACAAAGCGTTCTTATCTGTCCCAACCCCAGAGTCTTCCTGTCTCTTAAAGGGACGCTTCTGTCCAGGAATCCTGACACATTGCAAACCCTCAGGTGGAAGAAACGCCATTAACTTACATGCAGATGACACTTCCGTACTGGCAGGAAGCAGCAGTGATTTGAAACAGCTTCTCATGAGAGCGAAAGAAGGAAGTGACGAAGCAGGACTGTATCTGGTCACCGAGAAGACAAACGTCACAACGACAGAAGGAATCCACAGCTCAGCGCAGGCGGCGACGACAGCGACGTTGTTAACACGTTCGCTGACCTCGGTTCGGTCATCAGTTCAGATGGGGACGAAGCCAGGACATCAGAGGAGGCTGAGACTCGGTGGCGATGGAGGACTCGGCAAGGGTCCTGAGAGCACAGGCGTGTCACTGGGGCCTGGGGCGAGGACCACCCACAGCCTCGTCTCCCCCGTTGCTGTGCACTCACGCGGGGGCCCGGCGGTGAGGGAGGCTGGTGGGAAAGTGCTGATGGGGACATGCGGGGAGAAGGGGAGCTCCACGGGGCCCCCGGCCCCCGGGGGAGGAACGAGAGGGTCCTAGCGCAGAGCGGCCCTGACGCGTCGCCGGAGACGAAATGACGGCCCCGAAGCGGTCCTACCTGGCACGTCCTAGGAGGCCGGTTCTCTGGGAGGGACCGTGGTGCTGGGGAAATGGGCAGCGGGAGGAGAGGGAGACCGGGCAGGGGACGACGCTGTGGTAGCAAGTGTGCATGTCCCCGCAGAGCAGGCACAACAGACATTGATTGTGTGACCGAGTGTGTGAGTTTTACTAGTAGGAGCAGAAGAGGGTGGTTAATTTTTTAAAATGTTGGCTTTATTGAGATAATTGACAAAATTCTAAGAAATTGAAAGTGTATATCATGGTGAATTGATATATGTATACATTTTGAAGAGAAAGATTAAAATTAAAGTCATTATTTGGCCCTAGTTGGAAAAATTAATGGGTTATGTGGTTGACGTGTATGTGCATTATTGTTTTTATTTGTGTCGGCTCGGGACGGGATAAGAAGCACCTAGCTCTGTGTCAGCATCCCCATCCAGAGAAAACTGCTGTTACTGTATTGGCATAGCTCCTTTCAGAGTTTTTCTTGATCTGCATATGTTTAACGAAATTGGGAAGATACTCTTATTAATAACACATTAGTATTTTAACAAGGTATTTTTATCGATACAGTCAAAATAAGACATTTTAAAATTGACATATTCTGTTCTATGTAACGAATATAGTAAGTTATTATTACAAGTTAGTAAATATTAGTACCAATAGAAAAATATTCGTGGACTAAACACTTTTAAACTCTCATCTAAGTTTAAAAATCTGGACTATTCTTAGGCAAATTTGGTGATTCTTTTTTATAAACATAAGGCATTTATATGTTACAGAATTTAAAGTTGCTCTCGAGGAAATGTTTTTATCCCGTTAATTCAGTTTTAAGATTAAGTATGATTTTAAAATTGTTTTCCTCTTTTTCTTCCCAGATCCAAGTATTTTAGAACATGCTCGAGAGGTGAGCACTTAACTATAGAGGTAAGTGGACTCTTCAGTTTGATTGAATTAAAGGACCTTAAGGAGGAACTTTTTTTATTATTATTAAAGGGGGAGCTGGACCTAAATTCAGTTTGGACTCTGACTTTCCCTATCATTGATGCTAGTGGAGAGGGAAAGAAGTGGGTGGTGGGAGGGGTGAGTAGGGAGCGGTTTGCTGAAGGTTAAGGCCGTGTTCTTCTAATAGAATTGCTGCTGCTGCTCTTAGGAAGTGGTTGTTTCATGTCACCCACCCTGCACAACTCGGGGATAGGTGGTTCTGTCAGTAATAGTGAGCCTAGAGACAGATGGGTGCCCGCCCTAGTGAGAGGTGCTCCACAGCCGAGGCAACAGGTTGGTTTAGGCTCCCTGTAGGGCCGCCTGGGTCACTATGTATGTAAAACATAGAAATGGAGTCTGCCATTTAGTCAGTCCTCGCTGTGTGCCAGCTGCCCCACCGTGTAGTTTATGAATGTCTTTGCATAATTCTTACTGCAGTCATACCGAACAGGTGGCAGTCACCCCATTTTATGGATGAGAATCAGGGGCTTAGGCAGGTGAAGAGATCAGGCCGTAACACACCGCCTGTAAGTGGCACAGTTTAAATTCCGGTCCGGAACCTCCTGCCTGTGGAGCTTGAACACTGCACTTTACTGCCTGTGTTATTAAATATGGAAGCAAATAAACCAGAAATTTATTTTTAAAAAAATCACAAACCAGTACAGAAAAATAAGTTCAAGATAATAATTTTAAAGTTTTATGTAATCCCTTTAGATTCCATATTCTCTAAACCTTTTGAATTTGTTTTTTGATCTTTAGACAATAAAATAATATTAATAAGAAAACAATTTTTTCTTTCTTTCAAATGGTTATTTGTCAAATTATAGTTAAAATACAAATATTTTAATGGTATAATTTATAGTAATGGCTTTCATTAGGTGATTTACGTTCCTGTCTCTGGAAGGACATCCTGCTGAGAGTGGTGACTGCCACCCAGTAGACTTTCAGCGGACAGTTATACGAATGGATAGATAAATAAATACAAACATTATAAGAGAAATTCTTGTTTGGGTATCTTTAGTCCCTGTTTTTGGAGTAATTTTCCTTCTTATGACAAAGTATTTATTGTGAACTCCAGTGGAAGAGTCTGGTAGTGTGGGTTCATACATCTGTATGAAGTACTCAATTCAGGTGAAAGTTTTCTTGATAAGTTTATGATTTATGTAGAAAATTGCTGTAATTTTTTTTCACGTGAAGTTTTGAAGCAAAAAGGTACTTTTTCTTGACTATCTTGTTGAATATCTCAGATGAACTGATGTATGAAAAGGCTTGACTTAAGTGTCTTACACATACAAAGTACATTATATTTGTGGTAAAAAAAGTGACTTTTTTTGTGGGGTATGTGCCTTAGATATCTCTCCTAACACTCACTTTCTTATTCTTTCAGTTCGAGAATCTAGTAGGAAGTGATGAAGTAAGTGTCTCCATCGTAGTGCAAATCCACGTCGTTCTCATTGCTCCTCTAATTAGCGCAACAATTATTCTTTTTAAAATAACATTAATTTCATTTTCTTTTATTTTAGAATTTTTATGTTTTGGCTTTTATTTTTACTTTTTAGTCCCTTAATTCCTTATTTTATAGTTTATATTAGCAAATAATTCAGAAATTTTCTAATGTGGAACATATAATGTTATATATGTAGCTTAATTCGTGTACAGTTACGTGTTAAGTATCAGTTAAGTATAACATATGTACCAGTTATGTAAAGCGGGTTTTTAAAGCACTCTTCAGAACGCAGGACCTTCAGAAAGGGGTCTCTCCCACCTGTTGCCATCAGGCAGGTGAAACTCCTCGGCAGTCCGGAGCAGACCCATTCTGTGACCACAGTTTTCATGGACTTCCCTGAGTGGAATTTACACCTGTTCATTCTACAGTCCGTTTCTGACTTTAGCTATTATCTTTTTTATCTGGTATTTTCAGTTGGGTTGTGTTGTTGTTGTTTTTTGGGGTTTTTTGCGTTTTATCTCCTCTAAAACTTGGTTTTAAGATACACCCTAAGTACAGAAAGATTAAAATATATTTTAAAAGGACATTTTAGGATTAGTGGAATGTGGTGTCTATTTTTTTGTGTACTGTTATAGTTAGAAAAGTTTTAGTATATGTGTTAATTTTTAGCGTCACTAAACTAATTCTATGCATTGGTGCAAATCACTGACCCCCTGAGCCTGCTCTCCAGTCTCTAAAATGAATTAGACTGAGACAGCGCCCCAAGCTCTGAGTTTTTATTGTTCTAAGAAAAGAGGAAAATATATCAAATTAAATTTAAATTTTTCTTTAGCCTGGCATTTCCCAGTGTGTTTGGAACACTAGTCTCAGAGTGTCAATTGGCATGTTAAAGGTCATAAGAAGAAAATAAACTGATTCAATTCAGCGTTTCCCAAATTAATTTGGATCTAAATCCTTTTCATAAGTAGCAGTACCTATTATTATCACCGTAGCCTTCGTTTTCCCATAAAATTTCTCCCAGATATTTTAATGTTTCATAGCACCTCGTTTCTTTCCCTTTTTGAGGGTCACGTTAATCTTCATGTATTTTTCTTGACATAGTGTAAGCCAACATCTGACATGCCATTTTTTAAGTTCCTGACACATGTATCTGTAAGAGTTCCTGCACCCTTCAGTGTAGTTTGTGCCAGCATCAAACTGCTTTGTGAAAGATTTGTGGTTCCGTGTATTTTCCTAAGGTGCTTTTTGTTTGCTTGAGTGTTTGGTTTGGTTGTTTTGTTTTTGTTTGCCAGTCTTTTTCTCTCTCATGTTATATTTTGCGTTTGGTTGGTTTGAACTGTCTTGTAGTGCTGTTTCCTAAATTCATTTGGACCATTTGGAAGTTTATTCCTGCTGTTACTTAGTCATATGTGAGTGGCCTAATTATATAAGAAAGATTCATAAACCCAAATCATTTTTGAAAGTAATTATGGTTTGCTCTGGAGGAAAAAAACCAACTATAGGTAGTTTCATAACCTGTGAAAGAAAATAAAAACAGTTCGTTCCCATCACTCATGATAGTTAATTCTACAAAGTCACTTCGAATGCGAGTTAGTGAAACAACAAAACCCCTCAGGCAGCCGCAGTTAGGTTCCTGCTGGCTGCTGGTCACAACACTGCCATCTGTTGCCCAGTGTATAACCTCATTTCCTGTTTCCATTTGACGCCTCATTTTAAATGTATAACTGGTTCATTGGCTTTGCGCTCACAGCTGTCGGCTTTGAGTCGTGCCTAAACGAAGCTGACCTGACGATGTGCGTTTTCTCCGAGAGGCATGTCACAGCTCTCTCGTGCATGGCACACTTGACAGCACTTCAGCACTGTGGCGGTCATTTTAAACAGTGCAATCACCTATAAAAACGTAAAAATGCAAAATATTGTGGCATGCAATAGACTAAAAAGGACATGCTGACGAGCTGAAGCAGGTGGGCCAGCCTTGTATTCCGCCTCGAGGAGTGTGCGGCGCGGGCGACTCGAGGTTCGGGCTGCTCCGTGCCAGTCTGAGTGATCGCAGGGGGCGGGGAGGTTGCTTTTGAGGCGACAGATACGTTTCCTGGTGGATTCCCAGGCTGGAATCCATGACGGTGAGGACGAGCCGGTGTGAGTGGTGAGGGCGCATGGCTTGTCGGGTGCCGCCCTGGCCCCGGAAGTGTTCGTTAGGGAATTGAGGGTGTCCAGCAGCTCGCTGTTAATAATCAAGCTGGGGGTTCAGCTAAATTTTGCCTTTGCTTTTAGTTTTAACACTTTTAATAATGAAAGTTGTTTACTGTGATTAAAATAAATAGCAACTGTTTTGAGGAAATAGAATTTTTATTAGCTTGCCTGAAATGGAATTCAGCTAATGAAAAATTTTAATTAATTCGTTTTTTCATATAGGGGGAAAGCCCAGGAAGCAGTCAGAGGTAAGGTGTTTTTCTCTGAAATGCCGGCGCTAAGAATCCAGGCTCTGCCATTTGCTTTGAGGCATTGAACAATTTACCTTTCAGAGCCTTACAAATAATACATATCTCAAAAGGTTCTTTTGGACATTAAAGAATTTCATATACATAGTGCCTAGGTGCTTTCTCATTGAACCTGAGTTGTTACTGTTAGTTTCTTTTGAAAACATTCACATTTTCTTTAATTTTTGAAAACTCTGTCCCCTTTTTCCTTCCTCATGATGTTCTAAAGCTTGTTTTATTAATCACAGGTTTTAAAAAAATCCATAGTAACTGGAACCTTGATATTCTTAATTTATTTAAGCAACCTCTTTATAGTCTTTTAAAATTACATGAGTTGCTACTTGAAAAAGAACCCTCTTCACCTTGAGAGTTCTCAACATCAAGAAGATAACATGCATTGTTTCATATTTTGAAGGTGTATGTCATTACCTTTTTTAGTTTAGCAAACATTTATTAAGCAACTGTCTTGTGGCCAGGTGCGGTGCTAGGCGGCGGGATTGCAAACCAGGCCTGGCCCTCTGCGTTGGAAGCAGGAGTGCCCCAGTGCGGGAGGTGGTTCCTGGCCCGAGGTAGCACAGGTGGATAGACGGCGGGCACAAACTTGCCGTGCCCAGGCTGTGTAGGGGGTGTGCCCAGGTTGACTCTTTTAAGGAGATGACAGCTGGTTGAGCCTCGAAGGGTTGGTTCGTGGGGCGCCAGAGGGACGGCCTTCTGGACAGAAGAAATGGAGCGAGCGCCGTGGGCGGACGAGCCCCGCATCACGCTTTCGGTGGCGTGAATGCACACAGTTGTCAAAACTTAACCAACTGAACACTTAACATTTGCATTTTGCTTTATGTAAGTTGTACCTCAAAAAGTAGAAAAAGCCCTAAACAGAAGGTGGGGCTGGAGGAGCAGGCAGTTCAACCATGGCGGGTGGAAAGCACAGTGGTTTTCAGCATCCCCTGCCTGGGGCGGGTGGAGCCTGGGGCGAGCAGTGGCCTGAGGGTGGAAAGGCAGGTGCGAGAAGAGGCGTCTGAGGACAGCCCAGAGGGAGGGGCGGCAAGGCCGGAGAGCGCGGGGCGCCGCGGGAGGGGTGGGCATGGGGCGCTCTGCCGCCTGGAACCCCAGGGGTAGGACTTAAAACTGTATTGTATCAGGTATGCATTGTATGCAGAAGCCACTGATTACTTGGCCGGGTCGCTTAGATGGCAGCAGAGGGACCGCTGAGCGGATGCGGGCATAGTGGGAGGTGAGGGCAAGGAGCCAGGCTGCAGGGCTCCGACTGGCTTTGCCACGGGCTGTGTGACTGATTTGGACATTCCCTTAGTCTGTATGCCCCTCGTGCCCCTCGTGTGTAATCTCTGTGTCCTCTTTATAAGGCTGTGTGAGGATTAAAGTCAGTGAGTGTGCATAAGGCACAGAGAGGAGCTCCCAAGCCCTCGTGAGTGCGGGGTGAGCTACCGATGCCATCCATTTAGTTTCTGGAATTTTGACTGACACTGATGAGCGAAGGGGCAGTAACTGGAGACAGATGCTGGTCAGAGGAAGGGTTTCCTTCTTTCCTTCTTTCTGACCGCCTGCTTCCCTCCCATCCTCCTCCATTCACGTGGAAGAGAGAAGACAGAAAAAAAGAGTCGGCTGAAGATGAAAGGGAGGTGCCGATTGGTGCAGAACTCTCTGGAATGGGGGTGAAGTGGCATCCGTGGCAAATGAATCTGGAGTGAGGTGTAGCAGGTGACCGTCAGCAGATTAAGGAATGGTGCCTCTTTAGAGCAGAGACCTAAGTAAGAGGAGGGGTGGCGGGAGTTTGAAGGGATTGATGTTTAATACTCCCCATTTCTTATACTGGGGCAGAATTGACTTTTAAGAGAAAGGAGTGTGAATAAAGAACTTAAGGATCGTGTGAAGATTTTGGAGGTCAGGGTAGGATGCGCGAGAGAGTTGACCATGTATAAGTGAAGAGTTGTTGCTGGGGGCTGAGGGTCACATGGGTGCCGGATTCTCTCCAGCAGCTCCCGGCGTGGTCCATGGGCACAGAGGAAACTGGGTGAGCGGGGGTGAAGGTGTGAGTATGAGGAGGTGTGTCCGCTGGTGAGAAAGTAGTCCAGATCTGCCCTGGTGTCCACACCAGGTGCAAGGGAGGGCAGGCAGGGCACGATCGAGGCTGGTGGACTGGCGGATCTTAGGATGAGCGTTTGGGGTGTTGTCAGATGGCTGAGACAGAGCCAGAGTGAAGGTGAGTGAAGCTCTCATTTCTCAAAAAGTGGTCGTAGTGCTAAAATCCTTTTACTCAACTTTCTACCACAGTGAACAGCAAGTGTTAGAATATACTTTTTACTCTAATGAAGTTATAGTATCAAATTGCTTTAATACATTTTTTATAGTAAAATTTCACAATTTCACTGGTTTTGTGAGTGTTTTATTTGGACTCAGACTCATCAGAAGTTTTTTCCTTTCTTTTCTCGCTCATTTTTCTCTGTAGGCCTCTTACTGAGGAAGAAATTGTTGACCTAAGAGAGAGGCATTATGATTCAATTGCTGAAAAACAGAAAGATCTCGATATGAAAATTCAAAAGGAGGTAAATAGTCTTGTATGTTGCTTACACACATGTAATCACAAAGCGTCTGTTTATAGGGCAAGGTGGTTATGAACTAATATATTGTATAGAGTCACTGGACCTATATTTAGGTATATACAAATGAAAATTATTTAAAAGTTAAAAAATTATTCCAGCCTGTTATAGTTTGTTTGGTTTGGTTTAATTTATCAGAAATTATATGCTTCCACAAATGAAAATAATACATTCTCCTAAAAATAATATCTTAATTCACAAGTAGGGACTCTGGCAGGGTACATGCACCTTTGTGTTTAAAGCCAGCTTTAAAAAATTACTCTGTTTGACAGTAAGTGGGGTTTTTTTTTAAGTCTTTTTTGTTTGTCTCGGATTTATTTGTTCATAGTAAGTGAACCAAGTACTTTGAACAATTGTAAATGTTATCTTTATTTTAATTAACAGAATGGCTTATAATTACAATACTTAATTTATAATAGATAACATTAGGCTAGAGATAAAAATTTACATTGAAATTTGATGCTTAAATTTTATTTGAAATGCAGTAGATTAATACAAGTAATAATATGAATAAACTATCATGAATGGTAAGAACTTAAATTTGAAAGTAGTTTTTGAACAATGTGACGGTAATAAAATTCAAGAGACAGGGATCAATGAGACATGAACTTTGTGGAAGCTTGCTTCGCTTTAGTAGATGGTGCTGTGATTGGCCTTAGCGTTAAAAGATTTTGGGCTTAGGAGGGCCAGACCATTAAACTAGGCAGTGCGACAGGCGTTACAGCGACCGTTCAGAGTCCGGATCACTGCACGTTCTAAGAAAACTGTTTTGTAGTTACGTAATTTAGACACTGCTACTTCACTTCTGTTATGCTTTGTGGAGATCCATTTTTAATGATTGATTTTTTTATTTTATAAGTAGAAACATTTTTAGAGCAGGTAGACAGGTTCTGATTTTGGTTAACCCTTATTGTTTTGTTCATGTACAGTTAGCCTTACAAGAAGAGAAGTTAAGACTAGAAGAAGAAGCTTTATACGCTGCACAGCGTGAAGCAGCCAGGGCAGCAAAGCAGCGAAAGCTCGTGGAGGTGAGGGGGACAGACCCCGGCGTACGCGGGCTGCTTTTCTCCCCATCTCTCTGAAAGACCGTAGCTGGGACTCTTCCCCCGAGGCTCAGGGGCTTCTTGTGTAGCAGCGAGGGTCTCATGCCTGTGTTTTCAGGAATTCGAAGGCAAATTAGTTGACCGTCTAACAGCTAGAATAACATCAAATTCCATGCATGATACTGAATGCCGTTTCACTTAGAGAAGCAGAAGCCAACTCTTGTTTATCCCAAAGATCAATTTTAGTTTTCTAAAATCCACCTTTGGAAAAATAAATATACTCTTGGACAGAAGCAGTACAAGGGTAGCCTTTCTGGTTTTTTATTTATTTATTTTTAGGTGAGGCAACCCTTGGTTGACCTCACAGATTGCAAGGACCTTGTCAGCTTACAGTCCTTTATTTTTTACACCTACAGCACCTGGTCTTCCTAGGTGGTCTCCCATCCAAGTACTCACCAGGCCCGACCTTGCTTAGCTTCCGAGATCAGACGGGATCGGGCATGTTCAGGGTGGCTTGGCCGTAGACTATGGTTTATTTTTGTGAGTTTTTTTGAAACAGTTTCGTGAATTGCTGGAATTCTCATACTTCCTGGAATTGGGTGAACTGGGCCGTCTGCTCCACAGGGATGTTGTACATTTCGCATCTTCGTTCTCGTGTCTTTGGGAGGGCGGGAGTTTGGGTTTTGACGAATCTTTGGCATGTTAGCAGAGAAGGTGGCAGAGTTCCCCTCCCTCACCGTACGCTAAGGTCATGTGGCATCGCCACGATGCAGGCGGCAGCTGAGGACCCCTGGCTAAGTCGGGGACTGTTCTGAGTGGAGCACGTGTTTTACCTTGTTTAACCCTCGTGACATTCCTGGGAGAGCGGTGGCATTTTTAGCCCCTGTGTTGTAGGTGAGGCCGAGGGACAGATGTGTTAAGTGCCTGCTTGGGATTCTACAGCTGATAAATGGCAGGGGCAGAGGTCAAGCTCTGCGATGCCTAGCCAGTGTCCTCACTGTCTTCCTCCACGTTCCACCTGTGTGAACTCTATACTGTCTTGTTAGCTGAGGTAGCACAAAGATCATGTCACATGTAGCTACTGTGACTTAGAGAAACAGAAAAATCTTGCCTGTCATTGCTGTGTGATTTTCTGTGTGACCTTTTATCTCTCTCACGTGTGTGTGTGTATTCAACACAAATAAAGAATATCTTTATTGAGTTAAATTCTAAATAGTGAGAAAGTTAAAAAATTAACTCACCTTCTACTAAGAAATAAAAGTATTTTTCTGGTTTTAACTTCAACTCATTTCACTATGATAAATTCTCTATGGCTTGCCTTTTAACGACTGAAAGCACTGCATACATAGCATCTTTGGGTTTTTTGGGTTTTTTTCTTCCCGGACTAAATACTAATATAGGACCGTGTATAGTCTATACAACATATACCAATATAGAAGATATACAGATACATGGAAATTCGTTTGATTTTCACAATAGCCCTATGAGTCTGCTAGGGCAGTGTTACAGCCTCTGAAATTTACAAATGAAGAAACAAAGTAAAGGACATGCCAGGGACACACAGCCAATAACTCCCAGAGTCGCAGCTCCGCTAGGTCCTCTAAATCCTTTGCTTTTATTATTTCCAAATCCACTCTGCCAGGCCTTTGACATCTGTGCTACTTACTTCACCCAGAACACAACTTCACATGCTGTTTTAACGATTCCATTCGTGCCCTCACCCTTCCAGTTACTAAAGCTCTCAGCTGGAACAAGAATGCTGAGGATGTACATATACACATAGCTCTGTTTTTAATGTTATATTCTGATTAGTTAAGGATTCTATACTGATAAATTGAGAGAAATTCTACCCATGAACAAGAGAATGTAGAAGTGAAAAGTGCCGAATTTCAGGAAGAAGACTTCCAATAGAATAACTTAAGTTTTTCTTTAGAAACCAGAAAAAAATACATTCTGGCATTGCACGAATGACGATTGGAATACAGTTGTGTCATGGAGTGATTTCGTGTCGCTCTCTTTCTAAAGCAGGGCAGGCAGAGGGCCGTGCGGCCGTGCCACCCCTCCAGGGATGGGGAGTGTCAGAGGTGAGTAGGGGCAGGCTGCCCTCGGTGACGGGTCCCCACAGAGCACAGCTCCCTTCTGCATGTTTGTGTACGTAGTCACGTTTGTGCGTTCCCTAAAACCACTGCTTCTCAAAGACACTGTCTTGTGAGAATACTTAGAACACTTGCTCCCTCTATGTTGGAAAGTGATCTTCATTAACTTCAGTAGAATTTATTGCATTTTAAGAGTGGTCACATATTCTATATAGAAAGCGATTCAATAGCACACCAAATGCCTTTGGATGGATCGCGTATGTCTCGGTTGTTTGTGTTTTCCTCAGCCCCTCTTTTCTTACAATAAAGTTTACGTGTGGTCATTTTTTGGAAAACACATGTCGATGTCACATTTCCCATGAATGTTTCCCACTAATGCCAAGAACCCTGTCCCTGCCTCATTATTGTAAATCGTAAAGCTTTGGAGATTTGACGTCAGGTTTAACCAAATCTTATTTTCAGTTTATTGCTAACATTAAGAAAATTAAGACATCTTTTCATTTGGTTATTGTAATTGTACAGTAATTATGAATTTGTATGGGATAGACCTTCAGATCAAAATGCCATCATTAAAGTGTGCACTATGTTATGTCTATGAATATATACAAAAACAATTTCACTTTTATTACAGTTCAGGACCGGAAGACGACTCTGAGTCTTGTTTGAGAAATATAAAGTCACAGTATGACGTTTTCCGAAGTAGTAGTAAGTCTTTTAAAATGCTGTGTGTACGTTTGTGTTTCCTTTGTACCACGTTGGGTGAGCGATTGCTGGAGATCCTGGCCCTGGATCTGGAGGGCCTGCCCTTGGTGGTACTGTCGATGGAGAGCCTCCCACAGTGCGGTAGCATCTTTCCTGTCTAAAGGGGCGGAGCAAAGAAAAGTGAGCGTTTCTGTAGATTCATAGAGAGCAAGTCAGGACTTTTCGTTTCTGCTCTAACCCTCCCCTCCTCCCGCCCCCACAGAGGGTGGAAGGGAAAGTGGGAGGAAGCAGTGCGAAAATGTGCTGCTTTTAATGATTACACGTTGATTTATAAGGTTAAAATGCTTTTCCCGTGTTTCAAAAGTGGAAATCCCTGCACTTCCCAGTCCAGTAATGGTTCCTTGTGAAAATGTGACTGCTTTCATTTGTTTTATTTTTACCTTTTCAGGTTTTTTGCCTCCCTTTGTAATTGACTGTTAAAAATATTACCTAGAGTTCATCAAATTTGAAAAGTTTATAATTCATTTAAATGTGCATGTTTACTGTGCTGCTAGGCGTCAAAAATATCAAAAGAAGGGGGGAATCCTTTTATCCTCTTCTTTACGAACTTACCAATGAAATGATTTCATTGTTTTTTTGTGACATTAAAAGGAGTAGTAATAAAGGGGAGATGATCACTGCAAAATGAATGTCTGCTCAGGGGCGGGACGAGCTGTGTAACTGTGTTTGCTGTGCGTTCCAGGACTCTCGTCAGATGCCACCGTTTTGACACCAAATACAGAGAGCAGTTGTGATTTAATGACCAAAACTAAGTCAACTAGTGGAAATGATGACAGCACATCCTTAGATCTAGAGTGGGAAGATGAAGAAGGTATATTATATTCACGATTTTACCTGACAAAGTTTGGTCTGTGTTAATTTATGGAGATCAACTTGGTATTTTGATGGTATTCTGAAACGACTGCAAGGCTTTGAAAAATCAGTATAAAAATTTCTTAGATTCTTATTGTATTAGTGATTATCATTTGTTGATAAATAAGAAAGTTGCTTAATTTTGAACATTTCTTAAGATTTAGAAAATAAATTTCTCATTTTAAGGTTTTTGTAATCCAGCCCATTGATCATGATATTGATAGGAGGAATTACTGCCCCCGGTAAAGCCACATGTTAATTAACCTTGGTTCATTATAAATCAGCAGTTCGTTAGTTTGGGGTAGTACAAAAGCTGTAACACAGACTTGAGTTTGAATTTAGCTACATGACTTCCTAGCTACAGTATTTTAGATAGGATTCTTAATTTTTCTAAGATGCATTTTGTCCACATAAAAAGGGAATAATAAAACTAGTTTAAAGGATGATCTTGTCACTGGTGTGTCTTCAGTGCCTGGCACATAATATGTATTCGAACACACAAATGCATGACTGTCATGAGGATTAAATAAAAGTTCTGTAAAACACCCGGGTACCACACATAATCAGTGCTCAATGTTACAGCTAAAATGTGGGTTTTTTTTAAGCTATTTCACTGAATAAGGCTCAGTTTTCATTTTCATTTTAAGACATAGATAATCCAAAAAGGAAGAACCAATTATAGAATATAGCACTTTGAAAAAGACAAAAAGCATTAAATTTTTCATAGAATTTTGAGATAGAATGGATCTTAGATGTCCTCTGGCCCAGCCATTTGTTTTATCAATAAAGAGACATACGTAGGGGACTTGAACAGTCTTACGATTGCTTTAGCTCACTTAAGTCTTCTCCCTAGACAAACACTGCTTCTCCACCCTGTGCTTACCGTTATTACAGTTTGGGTTTCCAGTCAGCAGGCTTTAATTAATTTATTTTTTGTTCTCTTGTTCAATTTGATCTTAAGCCTTTTATGTCTTTTAATTCCTGGCTCAGTCTTCCAGGCCGTATGGTGATCAGATTGTGGATAATGACGTTCAAGGTCGTTATTCAAGGCATTGTCAGAATTATTAACCAGCTGGGTAGAGGGCAGAGCCCGCTAGAAGCCTGCCTGTGGGTCGATGTATACAGTCCAGCCTCCTTTAGACATGGTGTTTTTCAATCAAATACAAACCCACAAAAAAATATTAGCAGCCAGCTTGTCTTTTTGTCTGTCAGAATAACTTGCTCTGCTGAGTTGAGTGTTTGTGATTTTTCAGGAGTTACAGACAACAGTGATACAGATTTAAGTATTTTATTACTGAAGGATTTGATTCGTTAAGGTCAGAAAACAAAATTATTAAATGTGCTTATGATCTAGTTCTTATGTAGTCCTAGACTTTTAATTCTATTACTAATGTGGATTCTGCACTTACAAATTCAATTTCTATCCTCCCTCCGTCCTGCCACTAAAATGACATTTTTTTCTTCCAAGATTTTGACACTTTTCAGTTCACTGACAGCTTGCTTTCTGTTCAGAGCTAGATCCAGAGCAGTGCCCCCTAGTGGCGCCCCTGCTCTGTTGTGCTGAGTCAGGGTGGAGAGGGCACAGGCCTTGGAGCCAGGCTGGCTGGGTTCGGGCCCTCGGCACGCTGCTCTTGTAGGTCACGTGCTGCCCCCCGTTCCCTAACTGTGGAGTGGCGGGTGACGATACGCTGCTCGTGGTGTCAGAGCATTGAGGGTTAAGTCAGTCAATGTGCATAAAGCGCACAGAACAGTAACTGGAGCCTGGTACGTGCTGGAGGAGCACGTGCTGTTCTCACTGTCATTAGGACTGTCACCTGGGCAGGAGGGGTTGGCAGGTACACCGATTTGGCCAGGTAAGACTAATGGCGATCGAGGCCCTCCATCCATTCTGTCTACTCACGGCTCTTCAGAAATCCCACCCGATGGGATGGCCAGCGTGGCAGCACAGCAGCCCTTCGCTGGGTGTTGACGCGTGTGTTCACCGAAGGCCGCTCCTGGGTCAGCCCCCCGCGGTCACTGGGGGAGGCCTGCGGACGGCTACCCCTGCCGCTGAATTCACGAGTGTGACCGTTAACCTGGCGAGTCTTTTAAGATAGCTTTTTGATCTTCACCGAGGCTTTTAATAACTGTGCCCCAATACTAGGAATGCATCGAATGCTTCCCGTGAGAGAGCGTTCCAGAACCGAGGAGGACATTCTCCGGGCAGCTTTGAGGGGCAGCAGCAGGAAGACTGGCAGTAATGCCGCGTCAGCTTCCGACGATTCCAGCGGCCTGGAGTGGGAGAGCGACTTCGTCAGAGCCGAAGCGGATGACAATGGCAATTCCGAGTACTCTGGGTTCGTAAATCCTGTGTTGGAGCTCTCTGATTCCAGCATGAGGCAGTGCGGTGCAGATCAGCAGAAACGATAGGGGGAACCGCGGGCCCCTGCTCAGCGGTCACGGCCAGTGTTAGAAACCGACTAGGGCGCGTGACGGTCGGGCCGAGCCTTCTGCGCGAGGGAGGGAAGAAGCCGAAGCCGCGCGAATGCTTGGTGAGCGGGGCAGGCGCGACAGGCTCGGTCTGGACCGCTTCAGAGTTAAGTGCAATTTCATCATCTGCCTTCTGCTTCTCAAAAACAATTTAATGGTTCTGTCATGTTATCAATTAGATTTATTTTAACTTTTCTTTATAGCATTCCTGTTTATTATTCATAGACTTTCACTTTTAAAAATAGTTGTGTTAGTTTCACTTTGTATGTTTCCTAAGCTTGTATCAGTTGGTAACTATGAAAACATTAAGGCACTTGGTGTTCATGCTCAGCAGATGCGAAGGCAGCAGGAGGGGCTGCCGGGCTCAGGGTTAGAACAGGGCTTCTATCCCAGCGTCGTTTGTTCCTGAGACTTAAATTCTGGTACCTGACAGTAAGCACAGTTAGTTTGAGTACATGACCCCAAAGAAATGCTGAAGTATCATTTTCTTTTTACACTTAACTGTATATCCTAGTATAATCATGTTGATTGTGAAACAAAGGATATCATATAATAAAATAAGCTTTCAGAGTTTGGACACTTAAATTTGGTAATCAAAAGTAATATTGAGGAAAGTAAATATACTTAGGTTTTTCACTTCCTTTTACATGCTACTATTAATGACTATTGACTTTAAGTTAATTGATGTTTTAAATTTCTAGATGTCATCTTTTTTAAATTTGTATTTCCAATGACTGGCCTTAGAAAGATTTTACACAGAACATGTTCTCTGTGCATGCTTTAGTAAGAAAGGAAAACCTAAAAAGGTAATACGGGTAAATAAAATCCTTTTAAAGTAAGTAAAATCCTTTCTGGTATGAAAGGATCTGTTGATTTTATTAAGCTTTCCTTTGCCTTGTAATACAAGGTGCATTCACGAGATAGAACTAAGTACATCAATATATATAACTACATTTTGTGATATACAATGAAGTCTTCTTTTCTCTAAAGTTTACGTATCAACTTGAAAGGCCAAGGATAGAAGACACTCCCTCATTGCTTGTCCTGATTTTGCTGAGGATTGCGGTTTTCGTAAGCAGACTCTTGATTTTTCCTTAGTGTTTTCGTCTTTTCTTCTTCTTACAACAGTGACAGTGCATGTTCTCAAAAACATAGGAAGGCCCGGATAGAAATAGTAACTTAAAGTTCTTGCTGTACTTTAAAAAGAAAAATCATGTGGTCCTTTCAATATTTGAACTGCTAGGCAGTGATATCTATAGTTTAATCTCTTTTTTATCTCACAGAAATAAATGATACTTTAAATATATAGACATATTAGGTAATACTATTATTCATGTCTCTCTTATCATTTAAGTTGTAGCTATGTCATTGGAAATACTTTAAAGGTAATCTACATTCACGTTGCCTGTGTTACGCTTTGTAAAGTTTGTATACATCAGATGTATATTTTTGGTTTGGCATAAGCTACCGTTGTAATTTTTTTGGCATTTTGTTCATAAAGAATTTTTTGAAGGAATGGTAACTTCTTAAGGATTGTGAATAAACACATTTTTACATTAAAAAACTAAATTAATTATTATTTGTTTTACTCCACAAACATGTAATAATTCAGGCTCCTGACAAAATTATTTTATCAAATCTATGAAGACAAAAAGGACTGAATTAGGAAAGCAGGCTGGAACTAAACTTCAAAATCTTTGTGTTTTAACTGCTAAGAAAAGAACATTAATTGCCTTTATATATTTATGAAACGCACTAGAAATATTCAGCAGATACTGGAGGATCTTACCGTGTCTGGCGGGGTGCTGGAGACACCGGGAGAAGACACCGGGTTCCTGCTCTCCTGCTTCCATTCTGGAGGGAGAGACAGTCGCAAGTGCACGTAGATGAGACAACCTGAGATTGCAGTCAGGAGATACTCAGGGTCATGGGACAGTGCGCAGCGGGGACCAGGGACTGCTCCTGGTAGGTCAGGGGAGTCGCGCCTGAGGACGGGAGTTTGAGCTGAGACGTGATGGCTGAGCAGGAAGCCGCGGGGTGAGATCCTGGCGCCGCTGGTGTCGCCGGCGCCTCGAGTTGCGAGCACAGGGAGCAGCGAGCAGGAGTCGGTGCGACGGGGCTGCGCGTTCTGCGTGTGCGGGGGCGGCGCGGGCGGGGCGGGCGCGCGTCACCTGGTGCGTGACGGCGAGTCCCCGTGCGCTCCCGGGAGCAGTCCCCGGAGCTCGCGTGTGGAGAACGGTTCGTGCGAGGGAACGAGGCGCCCCGCGGTGTGGCGCAGGCGACGCCGGCCGTGGGGCGGCGGAGCAGGCGGCGGGACCAGCACGTTTTCCTGAGGGGTGTGTGCGGGGCAGGGAAGCGGCGGAGGCCGAGCTCCCCGCCCGCGCGCGCACGGCGACCCGGCCGGACGCCAAAGCCGGCGCCTCTCCCCGCGGCCCCGGGAGCTGTCGCGGGGCGCGTTCCCGGCCGCCTTCCCGGCTGGCGGCGGCTGCCCGGCCCGGACGGACAGACGCGCGCTGGCCCCTGAGCCGCCGGGCCGCCACGCGCTCCCGTCCCGCGTCGCCACGCCAGCCCCGCGCCTGCGCCCTGCATCAGGGGCAGAAAGTGCGGGTCTCTGGGGTCGTGGTCTCCCTGCGCCCACTGTGCAAGTGTGACCGCGGACCCGGTGGGGCAGCTGTGCCCGGCAGCCACTTCTTGGTTTCCGACGTTGTTAATACATGTCGGAGGAACAGGTTTGGGAAAGTGGAGGAAATTGGTTGTTTGGGGACATTGAATTTGAGGTGCTTATGAGAAGTTCGAGTGAAGATGTCGAGTAGGTGATGTCTGCGGCTCAGGGACGAGGTCCAGGTACCGTTCAGGGTCATTGCTGGGAACATCCTGGCTGAGGTCACCCTGGGGAGGCTGCAGGCGGAGAAGCCCAGCTGAGCGCAGACTCAGGTTGGGTAGAGAAAGGTCAAGAGCAGCAGGTACCGGGGGAGTCCAGGGGACCGGGCGCAGGGTCACAGGGAGAGCGGCAGGAGCGCCAGCCCGCGTGGGAACGCAGGGAGTCTGTGCGCCTGAGGGCTGGACACTGACGACGAGGCAGGCGGGGGATGGAGAATGGCAGCGCCACCACCGTGTGGACAGTCGCTGTCAGAGCACACAAACGGGGTGGCTGGGGTGGGGGGCGGTATGCCAGGGTTTTTTTAAGATGCTCAGACTTGTGAAATGGAATAATTCGGAATGGTGTCTGCCTTTTTTCTTCTGTTGGAGAAATACATTCTTTTAGTAGAGGCCAGTTTTCTTTTCTTTTTTTTCCAACTACATAAAGATGTTCTAAACATAAGAACACATTTTTTAAAAATTTTATATCAAATACCTTTACAGTGTTTTTCCATCTTCATTTACTTAGTACCTTTGCTTAATTATGTCAGTAAAGGAGATCACAAAAAAATTCAGTGAAAAATAGATTTCCCATATCTGATTCTGGTGTTCTTAGGAAATACTAATGCTGAAGATGAAGTAAAATTAGGAAAATATTAAAATATCATGACTATTTTTATTACTATTGCAGATTAGTTAAAGGAGTTTTTTTCTGACACCCAGATCACAGTAATGTCCTCTGTGGTTCAGTCATCTTTCCCACGTGACATTAAACATAGGCCCTCCTGTGCTGCGCGCCGCTTGTGGTGACATGCACCATGTTAACACTGCCGTGAGGCTGTGCACCTCATCTCGGCTGGCTGAGGGAGGGCTCTTTTAATCCCTGTGTTAGCCCCTGTTTTCAGAAGAGGAAACTGAAGCTCAGAGTTAATGACAAGTTATACAGGAAACGGTGGGCAGTCCCAGGCAGCCGGATGAAGGGCCTACAGTCAGCACTGTGCAGGCCTCCTTCTGAGGGACATCAGATCAGGATTGTCTTTGAGGTTTTTGTTTGTTTTGTTTGTTTTGCTTAGCTGTTGGAAAACGTCAGTCTAAACTATCGATGATTGAAAAACTGTTTTAAGATATCAAAAGCGATGTCGTAAGAGGCACTCTGACCTCAGGTGAAGCTCCACCGTCTTACCACAGAAGTTTTGTTACACATGTCAGTGCCTTGGTTTTGGCTTTTGAGCTGAAATTACTTTGTACCGCCAGTACTCAGAGCGACTCCGTCCCCTGCCGCTGTCCTCTCTTCTGTGAAGATGCTGGTGAGCAGCGCTGGGCTGATTGACGCTCGTCCCTTGGCAGCCTTCCACCAGCAACCGAGTGTTGGAGCCGCTCTCTTCCATTTTCTTCACCAGTGTCCCTGGCCCTGAATTCATCGCTTCAGAGGTACGAGGCCAAATAAATATTTCCGTGGAGGTTGAAGAGTAGAATGACGAGTGATGGAACTTGGGGACAGCTGGCATCAACTAGAAGCCTGGTATCTTCCAGCTCCATTTTCCACAGTGCTCATCCTCAGCCGCTACCTGAAGTGGAAACTCTGATGGTTTCAGTCAGGGCCCAGTTAGTAAAAGAGTAACCACACCTGTTATTTTAACAGTATGCCGTAAGAATTAGCGTTAGAGAATTGAAAAGTAAAAAAAAAAAAGAAAGAACTATGTAAACACATACAACGCTAACAGTGGTTATCTCCTGACAGCAAGATTACAGCTCATTTTGCTACAAGGCGTATTGAAACCCACATTACCACTCATGTCAGTGCCTAAAAGTTATGCTGTTTCACGTCGGTAAGCGCATTCAATAATAAAGACAGAATCTTCTAGTGTATGGATATGTAATCACATGGCATATGAGATGTTGCCAGTGGAAAGCAGCAGCTTGTCATGAAGTTGAAGTGTTGTGATTAACACCGGCAGCGACTAAGACACACTCTATTTAAAGAGCCCCAGAAAAATGAATTCCCTAGGACAGACGAGTCCTTCGGGGTGTAGCAAAAGTTCCAAGAGAAAGACAAATGTCATAGGATTCAACTTACATATGGGATCAAAAGAACAAAATAAAATAGAAATAGACTCATAGATACAGAGGACAAACTGAGGGTCGCCAGATGGGAGGGGGCTTGGGGGGCTGAGTGAAAAGGGGGCGGGATTCCAAAGTACAAGTGACAGTTACCAAACAGTCACGGGGATGTGAGCGGAGCACAGGGGACACAGAGCAAACGAGAGTTCCACTTTATTATGTGCATGGATGCTGTTAAAAGTGATTTCATGGAAGTTAAAAATTTGTAGTACATAAAAATCAATTTAAAATTCAGTGAGAAAATGTAACAATGGTTCATTAAAATGTTCAAGATACTGGTTTTAGATGCTGAATATAGAGAAGGAAGATTTTATTCTTGGGAATAAACACTATAATTCTACACAAAGAAAATCTTAGAAAATCAAGGGATCAGTGCTCACGTAAGTTCCCATACCAAAGCCACAGTGACGCCCAGGCGCGGCCCCAGAAAGTGCTGTCGAGGCTCTGGCAGTGTATGTACCCATTGTCTGCAACCCCAGTGACAATGTGCCCATAGCCTTGACCTTGAAAACAAACGGCTGCTGTGAAATGATATGACCAAAACAAGAGGCAGTTCTTAGAAAACAAAATGAAACAAAACGAAACAGGACTAAAGTCACGCGTGAGAAGAAAACACTGCGAGCTGCTGGAGGGCACTCGGTCACAAAGGGTACTGTTTGGACGCCAACCTCAAGAGTGGACCCTGAAAATAATTTTCAGTACATCCAGTGACAGGGGACTAAGTTGACGACTGACAGCTCACAGACTTCGGATCCCAAATTTGACATGATAGATGACAAGAAAGCACTCAGTAAGTGGCGTTTCTACACAGCGTCCACGGGTCTCTGCACCCACGATCCCCCTCAGCCCTCTATCCACGACTCGTTTTCGTCTATTTCAGTAGGAGACATGTTTTGGGTGGAATAGGGCAAGTAATGGCCACTCTCAGGGATGGGCCTCTGTGGCGGCCAGTTGTTTTCTTGCACGAGTGATCTTGGAGACAAAATAAATTGAGTCTCAAACCATTCCAGTGACTCTCCGTCCTCCTTCTCCATCAGAAGCTGGTAGTCGCCGAAGCGGACCATGCACCTGGCTGGCAGGTCCGTTTTGTTCAGGTAGCCCAGCTCCTTGTTGCCCACGATCAGACTCGTCTTCTTACTCATGTTTTTAATCTCGAAGGAGAGAACTGAGCTATTGAACATCTTAAACAGCTGCAGAGAAAACTGAACTCGGGACACCTGCTTGTCCTGAAAAGTGTAATGACAGATGTTGGAGTTCCGGCCGAACTTCACCACCTCGCTGGAGGGGAGCTTCTCTCGCATCCCGAGCTTTATAGACTGGAAGGGCCCGCTTTGCAGCGGGCCAGAGTAGAACGCAGTGATCTGGAGACAAGTGACCGTCTCTTCGGTGTCGGCCTCTTCAAAGCTGGACATGCCGCAGGTTCTGACTTGCCTGCAACGACAAACCACAGGTTAGCTCACGCGCACGCCGGCCTCGAGACCTGAGATTCTGACATTCTGATGAAGTCTTGTGGTAGCTGATTTATTTGGATTTTAAATTAAGAGAACAATACTCAGACTACTTTCAGCTATGTGTGAAACCTTACAGCACGCCCCGGCCGAGCTGGTGCATCGCCCTTCGCTAACCCCCTGGGTGTCACTCCCAGTTTGACGCTAAGACCGGACGTATGATCCGGACAATGACAGGCATGACTGCCGGGAGCGGAACGAGCCCCAGGCCCCTTCTCACAGAAGGAGGCCGAAGGGCTGGAGACAATGGGACAGCTGTACTTTAAAAAGGAAAAGCAGGAGCAGAGCGGCCCTTTGGTCTGAATGCCCTGGGGGAGTGCACACGTAAAGACAACCTGCAACTTTGTAACTATATTATAGTTAGATGTGTTATGAATTCTGAAACCTGATTAAAAAAATTAAAAACTCATAAGTAATGGCAACATTTATCTTTATGTCCTCCTTAGATTTCTAGTAGGTAAGTGGCAAAAGAAAATAGTAAATGGTTTAAAAGGTTATTCTATAATCTTAAAATTTAGATATTACATACTTAAAAAAAAAATCTCCTCGAGGCGGTTCTCAGTATCTTAGTCTGTCCTCCTTGGAATTACTTATTTCCTGTCAGTGGCTCCTGACGACTGGACCAGACGGTCACTGCGCTGTCTTATCCACTGCCCACATGACTTCCTGCCACCAGCTTCTCCACAAACTACAGCAGTCACCTGCAGAGAAGTGGAGGCGTGTGTGTGTGTGTGTGGGAACCAGCCAGACAACAACCTAGAATTGGGTGCTGGGAGGGGGTTACAGACACTGGGGCCCCCTAAGGGGAAGAGGCTGCAGCATAGGTCACTGCGGGGTCCGCTCGCAAGACTGAGTGTGTGGACGGTGACCAGGACCTAGCACCTGAGTAGTTGGGGCAGGTAGCTCAGGGGCTCTGAAGTTGCATGAAGCTCTGTCTCTGACCCCAAGGGACGAGGAAACAAACCCATTAACTTGCAGAGCTGCAATGTCCCTTTGCAGAGCAGCCTGAGTCTCTGACACTTCAGAAACCAGAAAAGACAGAAACCGACAAAAAACTAAAGGTTAAAGTTGGTGACTCTTTTTGAAAAATTCACGTGTGCAGGTGCCGAAAAGCGGCCTTTTCAAGTCTGTTTGACATAAGTCATCAGAGAAACAGGAGCCGCGAGCTTCTCTAGTGCTCACTGTGGCCACCGCGGGGTAGGGGACCTCACCGCACACTGTACCTCTGGAACTTTATACCACGTGCACTTTATATGGGATCAGACATTTCACAAAGATTTACAAAATCAGAAGCCATCTGGTTTTTATGGAATTCAACGGAGCTGGAGTAAACTGACGTCTGACAAGAAGGGAAGCGCTGCCGCGGTGCCTGACGG
This sequence comes from Pteropus medius, assembly GCF_902729225.1. Taxonomy (NCBI): domain Eukaryota; kingdom Metazoa; phylum Chordata; class Mammalia; order Chiroptera; family Pteropodidae; genus Pteropus; species Pteropus medius. The sequence continues at coordinate 119,103 of NW_024352148.1, forward strand.
TGTGTGTGACAGACGAACTACCGCGAACGGACGACAGACGACAAGGAGCAGGGCGCGGCAGCTTGATCGCCGTTCCCGCTGTTCGAGGTAGGTCGCTTCTGCCGGACACTGGGAAGCACACACTCACCTGGGGGACCCCGAGCTAGGAGGGAGGGTCAGGCTCAGGGGTGGGCTCCTGACCCCTCTCAAGGGAAGAGGGGTGGTCACGGTAGAGGTGTACCCCAGAACACGCCCCACCCACACCCCAGGTCCTGCGAAGCCACTGGGGACGCAGGCCACCCTCGCCAGCTGTCACGGGCACAAGGGATCTTCGCTAAGAGGAGCCAGGTGTCCACGGCAGTTAACACAAAGCCCGGGTGGCCATGCGTGCCCGGGTGGCTTCTCGCGCTTTCCGAGTTTGCTTTTCGAAACCAGGCCGACTGTAAACACGGAGTTGGTTCCGTGTCTCCCTCTAAAAGTTTGGCGCCCCCGCCCCGCGGACGCCCTGCAGACCGGGGTCGCCTTTGCCTGTGCCAGGGGCGAGTTCCGTTTTCCGCGCAGGCGACACCCGCGCCGCGCCGGGGGGACGCGGCCACCGCAATGCGCGGGCAGCACTTACGGGCGCGGGTCCGGCGCGCGGGTCGTGGAAGCGGGTCCCGGTCCCCGGAGGACGGCGGCCTGCGTCCGGGGCGCGTGCCCCGCTGCGGCGCGGTCACGGGGGCCGCGGAGCACGGAGAAGCCCCGAGCACACGCCGTGCGCCCCCTTTCCTCCCGGGCCCCCCGGTCCTCAGCGCCGTGTGGCCTCCGGAGCGGGGCGCGCGCCGCTGTCTCCGCCCTCCCGGACGCCGCTTCCCGCGCCGCCGGGTCACGGGGTCACCGCGCCCCCCCGCCCCGCCCCCGCAGCCGCGGGCCCCTCCGGGAGGGCGTGACGGGAAAGGACCAGAAGCTCTTCAACGGGGAAGGCGACCCCCGCACACAGCTCGGCCCGCGGCGCGGGCGCGCGACGCGGGGCGCCGACGCCTCCTCCCGTGTGGCGGGGACGGCAGGTCCCCTGACGGAGGGCCACGGCCACCGGGCGGGCGCCGCGCGGGTGCGCGGGAGCAGAAGCGGGGCCCCGACGCGCTCCGCGGCTCGGCGGGCCCGCCCCACACCCGCAGGCGTCCTCGCCCGGCGCGCAGGGCGGGGGGCCCCGGGAAGGGCGGTGCGTGGCGTGGCGGGAAGCAGCCTAAACCGCGGGAATGATCCCGCCTCGGGGAGGGGTCCGCGCGGAGACGGCGGGCAGGAGGGAGGGACTGGGAGGCGGGGGCGGGGGTCCAAGCTGGCGGTGACTCCCCAGCCGGCCCGGGTCACCGCCCACCAAATCTGGTAAACGACAGATGGAAGCCACTCATTTGTCTGCCTTCTGTCCTGACTTCAGGGAAGCGGTTTTTTGGGGTCAGTTTCACTAGCAATAAAATGCTGTTGACCTTTGCCCCCTGGTAAAGAGGTCCTGGTGAAGCTTTGAACCCTCGTGATCAGGATTCACAGGCCTGCGAGGCGCAGCTGTCCGCTCGTGGCTCGTTAGCATTTGTTATTTCCTCTCGAAGCAGAGACACCAGTGTCTTCCCTCCGCTGCAGCCCTAGGCAGGAGGAGGCAGGACCTGAAATCTGACTCCCCGGAGAAGCTCATGCAGCAAAGCCGGGGGTTCTGATCTCTGACCTTTAAGATGTAATTCGATGTGATGACGCTTTATAAACTGCGAAGACCGTTTAGGTAGGTGGCGTTAATAACTGTAGTAGAGCAAATGCGACAGTTGCTAAAGTTCATGGTGCTGTCCTTTTCTGTTTCTCTTACAATGCGTTACTCGATTTACTAAATGACCCAAGATGAGACTTTTAATAAGCCGAATTCTGAATCCTAGATCAGACTCGAATCAGTAATGGTTTTCTCCCTCTGACACCTGGTTAAAAATAATAGCCCTAGAGACTACAACGGCTTGTGGAAGCTGACAGCCCTGAGTGCACACGTGGCGGTTTCTGCCCCTCCAGGGTGTGGTGCAGCCACCTGCCCGCCTGTTTAACTCACTTGTACCTTGGCACCTTCCTGGAAGGTGACAAAAGGCCCGGAAAACTTCTAAAAGCTTGGAAGGGCCAGAGACGAAAGGAAATGTGCTCATTTCTTTCTGCAATTTCAATTTATTGAGTTTTCTAACATTACCTAGAGGAGATTTTTTGAAACAGTGATTTTCAATCACTAATATCCAAATCAGGCAAAGTAATTTGTAATATGTGCTTTATTGTATTAGTTTGTTTGTGTAAAACCAGTAAAACATTTTTAAATGAGATTATTTTGCACAGTTTTACTACCGATTTTACTTGCTCTATTTTTCTAGGTCAAAGTTGAAACAGTGACGATAGCATTTGTAGAAAACCAGGACGCCATTCTTTGATAATCTGAATGTCTTTACTGTTAAAGGAACACGGCAGGCCTTTAATTACGCCGTGAATGGTCAGTAATACTGTGGCTTGTGGCATGCGTGGCTATCACAAACCTGCCGATGAGACACGCCAGCGGAAAACAAAGTTTCAGGCCCTCTTATTCGAAGGTTTCCTTTTTTAGAAGGAACAAAGCTTTGTTTGTTTTTTGTTTTCGATGTGGTCATATCATTTAACAAACACATTCTTGGATTTGGAAGTGGCAGAAACTTTACTTGCACCCAGAAGTGCTCAAGGGCTGCCAACACGTCTTAAATCAGAGTGTGGTAAAACTTTCCTGTGAATTTAACAAAGGCTCTGGGTGGCTTTTAAGCTTGGTTAACGTCACCTGATACAGCCACATGCTGTGAGTGTTGCTGGCGCATGCGAAGTAAGCTAAGTGCTTTCTGGGAGGTTTTAGGTATTCTTAGCTGTTGATGTAAGAAACGTCCAAACCTGTAGAGAATTTCAGTGAGTTTATCTGAGCCAAACTGACGACAATTGCTGGGAATTCAGCGGAATGGGAAAATGCCCCGAGAGAATGCCAGTTTTGCTACTTATTTTATGCAGTAGGATAAAAGGGGGAGACGTCAGGGGGCTTCCGCGAAATTCGATGGGGGTAGATTATGAAAAGCAGAGAGATCGCTGGAGCTGGATAAAAAGCAAAACGGAGAGACACATCGTTCTTTTACAGTGTGGGGTGCAGGCCAGTTACCAACATTTGCAGCGTGTGGAGATGGTCTTCGGGGAGGAGAGAACAGTGAGCGTTCTGCGCCCCGGGGCAGCCGGGTGTGTGCCAGGGCTCTGGAGGTCACTCTGATGTTCAGAGGTGTGTTATCTCCGATGCTCACTCAAGGTAAAAAGACTGACCTTTGTCACGCAGGCCGCAGGCCCAGGACGCGACTGCCCGCCCTGACCCACTGTTAGGGATTTGTCTGTTCGGACCGCCTGGTGCGGTTGCTTTGGTCTCTGAGTTTGGGGGGCCTCCCCTGAGCTTGTCTGGTTTAGCATGTGGCCCCTGTTTCATCCACATAGGCAACCAGGTTAANGGAGAGCCAGGAGCAGAGCCGGTCGTACCGGTTAACGCCAGAACAGAATTCGGAGGCGGGAGACGGGAGGGGGAGGCGCAGGTGGGGGAGGGCGTTTGCCGTGTGCTCAGATTTTGTCTTGTTGGCATGTTATGGTGCACACAAGATGAGCCTAGCAGACGTGTCCCGGGAGAGAGGTGTCACCTGGGGCTCCAGTGCCTCGGCGTTTTCCTTCTGAGCAGGGCGGCACGGAAGTCCAGGATCTAGGGGGAGGGGTTGAAGAAGGGGACATCGGGCCAAGGCGGGTGCCTGGAGCGTGGGGGGACAAGAGGCCATCCGCTCTGTGCTGGGCAGGGTCCCCCGCCTCGCGCCCAGAGACAGTTGTGTAAAGCACTCCCGAGTGTGCACGGAACCTGTGCATCTGACAGGATGACCACTCCCGTGACCAGGGCCCTAATCCGTGTCTTTGAGTTGATTCAAAGGGAGGCTACGAACTGGGCCAGCCCTCGTCACAAGGACTCTTGGAAGGGACAGAGCCCTCTCAGAGGTCAGACACAGGCCCTGCTGGCCACAAGCTGTCCCCGGAGACCACAGCAAAGAGCTCCCGGCAGCACCTAAGGGCTGAGAGTGTCCCAGCCAACAGCCAGGAAGGAAATGGGACCTGAGTCTGGCAGGTGGCATTCTGCCTGCACCTGAACGGGCCCGGAGGGGACCCCGAACCCCGGCGGAGGCCTGCAGTGCTCTCGGCTCCGAGTGCCTAGGCTTTTTATTGGTAACAATAAGGGGTGCTGGTTTTGTTTGCTCTGTGTAGTGCACAATCCTCGTCTCCCCTCAATTCTCAAATACTTGTATAACGTCCATCCTCTAGTCATGATGCATTTATAGACACTCGAAATGCACCTTCGTTTATAAATATCTTTCATTTGGTCCATAGAACAGATCGTTTAATTGATGCCGCTAAATTTGTGGTGATTTGTGATGCAACGAGAGAACAGCGATATTTTCGTCAGCGGAGCCCAGTGGACCGTAGAGAGTCCGCAGAAAGGGGGTGTGTCACATCTACCTGCCACATCCTCCAAACCCAGGAACGAGTCTTTCCCTGTTGAATTTAAACTTTGTCATGTAGTACTCCTTATCAGTGTAATTTTCAGTTAAACAAAAACCCCAAACCTCCCCTTCTTTAGTATCGCGTGTGAGCGTTTCCGGTTCACCTGTCCGGCTTCTCCGGCCGCCTTGAGGAGCCCCGAGTTCCTAGCGCCCGAACAGGTAACCAGTTTCCGCCGCTAACGAGGCGCGAGATCCGCGTTGAACCCACAGCAGCGATTCGGTTTCACTCGCTCGCGAGCGGAAGCGCCGTCGGGGGATCCGAAGTCGGGGGGCGCCCCCTCCGCCCGCGGCCCTGGGGCTCCGTGCGTTTGCCGAGCTGTGCTGTGCGGCCCGCCAGCTGGGCGCCCGAGCCGGAGCGGGGAGCTCCGGCGGGACATCTGCCCGTCATCGCCAGCGGGATATCCGCGTTCTCTGCTGCGCGTGTTCCGCAATCAGAGCACGTAATCAATCGCGTCGCAAAGGGGGTGCGGAGGCCGAGACCTGCTCGCGCCAACACCGGGGACCCCGAAGAAACGCAGCCGGCGGCGAGGAAGCGCCGTGTCTGTCTCCCCGGGGGCCGGGTGGCGGGGTTGCCACTGGCTGCGGTGTCCACTTCTGCAGCAGCCGCCCTTGACCCACTGCCCGCTTCCTCACGCGGCGCTGCCGGCCACTCCCGCTCACCGACGGTCGGCCCGGTGCCCGCCGCGCCACCCACCTGGCTTTTAGCAAAGGGCTCGCTTCACAAGGGCGTGACACGCGGGCTCCACGCATGGCTCTGCTGTCACTATCTTGGAATTTTTAAGAATTTTTGGACAAGAGCCCCCGCGAAGCGTGTGGCCAGCCCCGGTTTCAGAGGACAGCTTCGTCCTGGGTTTTCTGCTGCCGCCCCGCCCCGCCCCGCGGCTTTGCGGGCGCCATTCCCTCTGCGCGGTGCTCGCGGCCTCCCCCGCCGGCCCTGGCCATCTCCGGCTGCAGCCGAGGTCCTGCGTCTGCCTCTGCCGTTCCTGCCTCCCACACAGGCCTGTGACTCTGCCTCCTAAGTACTGCTCCCCCTTCCTTTTTAGCGCCCCTGCCCCCAAGCCCGCTGCACCCCTCTGCCGAGCACCCCGGTGGCCCCCCAGCTCGCCGGCCTCACTCGGCCTCGGCTTCCAACCGTCCGCCACGTGATCCCTCCCGGCGCAGACCGAGCTCCGCAATCCAGCCTTCCTGCCACAGCGAGTGTTCTCCCTGAAACACTGTGATTGTGCTACTGTATTCCTTAAAGTTTTCTACTTCCCCCGACTCCTTGGCAGAGCCCTGACGTTATAAGCTGACTCCTGCGTCTCCGGCCGTGTCTCGCCGACCCACCTGCCACTGAGGTCAGTCCGAAGCCGTGGCACCAGCACCGCGCTTGGCACAGAATAAATGCTCTAACCGCGAATGAACAGTATTAGCTTCTTTCGGCAATTTATATTCAAGATTATATAGCCTAGAACATCGAAGCGGAAGAGGTGGCGTCACCACATCGCCTGGTCGACCTCCACTCGTGACAATCCAGGCCGCTGTCCTCACATTCCTGCAGGAATTCTCGCCGATGACATCTGTCTCAGGTGCAACGCTGTGGTTTGGGCCGACCGTCTACTCTGTGCTTCCAGGGCCGTAGGTGCTCGTGGGGCTTGTGCGGGCCCCGGTCAGAGCCGACGGGCCCCAGAGGGATCGCTAGGCCCCCGAGCGGCGTGCGGCAGGGAGGAGGGACGAGCCAGCGCCCGCTTCCATTGGAAATTTTATAGTATTCCTTTATCTCCTGAAACTTCCGCTTGCATCCTACTTCCTCTGTAGAATTTTCTCCTAATATTAAGTAGTTTATATGCTTGAAAGTTTTTCTTTTTTGTCTTTCTTTACAGTAAAAACATGGGGATATTGAAATTAAACATTTTTATTTTCTCTGGCCATAGACTCTAAATATTCAATTTTTACATTTTGAGTTATGCAAGTATCATGAATTCATAATTGGTTAGAAAAACAAAAATAAATTATATATTTTTATGATTAAGTATTAGACATAATAAAATTTTGTGGAGAATACACTTCCCGATGAGGTTTACGGGGCTTTAAAAATCCCTTCGTGGATGCACGTGACTGGTAGCCGGGGTGAATCAGCGGCCCACACTCGTGCCTGCACAGAGAAGGAAGTGGGGGTGGGCGGAGCTCTGCCACAGCAATGTCCTTTGGTCGCTGGAATTTCTAAGGTCATAGGTTAAGCATTACAGAGGAAACGATTTTTAAAAAATTCACGTGGTCTAATCCTGAGTACCGCATTTAGTACTTTAGCAATGGTATAAATACTGGGTAGCTGAATACTTGAGTATTTCCTTTTTCGATTTTGTTGGGAAGCAGAGTTGCAACCCCTCCGATGAGCCAAAGGATTTGTTACCGGTAATTACAGCCCTGGGGAAATATACCAAACAGGCTTTCCCAAGACTTGCCAAATGACCACGCAAAACCTCTGCGCCCTTCACCGGAGTAGACCCTCTTTGACCCAGCAGGCACAGCAAGAACCGAGAAAATTACTGTTGACATCCAATAACTTGTCCAATAAACGTGCTTAGACATTTACAAGTCTTCTCAGGTGCTTTTGATTTTGGGGGGTCAGATTTGGAGCTGCGGGCTTGGGTTATTCACCTGAAGGCCCACGCCTACCACGCCGGCCCTCCCTGCCTAGCCAGCCAGCCTAGCGAGGTCTTCCTCAAGAAAGACACTAACTTCACTTTTCAGTTCAAATACCCCTGGCACTTTCTGTGTGCTTGTGACAAGGAGCTCTCTTGCACTGAATAGAGCCCTGACCTGAGTTCTCTTATGATAATATGTCAAACAATGTCCCGTTTGTTGTTTCTCACTGACACTGTCTTTCCTTGGCCCTCAGGGGACTGACTCTCCATTCTGACTTAGTCCAAATAAGGAGTTTTCCTGCACTTTCTTGAAGAGAGGGACTTTTCTGTAGGAATTGACTCCCATGATGCCTTTCCCCCAGCAGTCCTTAGTGGGCGTGTCTTCTGGGCAAAACCCTGACGGTCCCCACGCATTGCACAACCGTCTGACACTGGCTGTTTTTCTTTCAGATTCTTACTTCCTGAAACCGAGCCAGTTTAGGAGAAACAGTGCATTTCTGGGAGGTTGCGCTACAATTAACTTTTCAGAGTGTTTTCCTCTTCAAGATAAAGGTGAGTATCAGCCTTTAAATGACAAAACTCAGTCGATAGGGTACGAAAGATGGCATAATGTATATGATATGCAAACTACTGATTCTAGGTGGCACATTCTGGACTTTGAAAATTTGGGATCTGTGCTTAGTCTAATGTGAATGAAGAATATAATTAGTTTATAAAAATCTATGACTTCGTGGATATTATTGCTCAGAAAGATGTTAAGTAAAAAGAAAGTGAGCCAATTTACTATCGATTAGAAATAAATGGTTAAATAAATACTATTAGAGGTAACATGCAGGTATGGTAAAAATTGTGATGGTGACATGTAAATGGCTAAAGTTTTGGAAACACTGTACTAACGTGTTGAGAGGTGGGTATTTTCTGAGCCAGTGCAGTATCTTTAACCTTCACTGGTCCTTGGTTACAGAGCTCAGTCGATAATACAATCTGTTGAATTTCTAATTATAGATGCATAAAGTATTTGACAGATAAAGAAACATTGTATCAAACTGTCCTCAGGCCATAGTGCTTCGCGTGTCCTTGTGAATTGTGGTGAAATTGGAGGGATGCGGAAGGTAGCGAACATCTTTGAGTGACAGTCACAGAGAGGGTGGGAGATCCCCAAGAGAACATTACAGCTCTGTTCTGCCCGTTTCAGACAGGGGTCTCTGAACGGCGGCCGGAGGGGTGGGGTGAGGACTTAAACACCATCTAGGTCAAGGGCCATAAATGTATCATGACGTGCCAATGGTCATTAAAAATGGTCATATTCGTCATTTCTTTTTGGGGATCTACTCTAGGGAGGAAATCATTCTAAACATGAGGGAAATTCACTAAAAGGTTCACCACAAAGATTCTTAATAACAAAGAAGTGCAAGCATTCTAACAGAGGGGAAAGGTTAAGTGCCTTATGGCACACCCATAGGAAGAGGTGAGTTGGGGACAGTGCTAGCACAGGAAGTGCTCGGTGACAGACACAGCCAGGGTCAGTGACTGCTATGCTCGCAATTGGCGTAGATATACATTCACGAATATTCTAAAAGTGGTTGTGTTACGGTGGTACATTGTTTCTTTCCCTTCCTTTTCCCTATTTCTACATATATAATTATATTTTTATGTTGCTTTTTATACTACTATACAATACATTGCTTTGAGAAAATTAATAGAATGCGTCAAATGAAACTGTGCTGCTACATAGTAGATGAAACCGTGTGGGCTGCGGAAGATAAATCTTCACCTCCTTTCTGTTTGACAAACAGAAGATTTGCCGTTTGAAAGACGAGTGTGTCGGAATCGGGGAGTACAGGAGAAAATACCAATCGAAACACTTCGTCGACTTTGCTCGTGCCGGTCGCTTCCGTGTCCCCCACAGCTTTTAGTGTAGTCACCTTACTCTTGTTTTGAAGAAAAGAAAAAAGGAAGCACAGGAACCCGAGCGGGTGTGTGAGCTGCTATCTTCTTAGTTTCTCGTTGTGAAGGTTCTTTGGCCTGGGGTCGTTAATCGGTCAGCACACCTTACACTTACGTTCCATTCTGCCACATCTTAGCATATCCTGATGGTGCACCCCAGGCGTCACCGGAAGGCGCCCAGGAAGCTCTGCCTAGAATCTGACCCCAGCACTGTGTCACTGTGTGTCACTGTGCTACATTCTCCACTAGTGATTAAGCACCCCAAAAATCTGCAAAACTGCCAACAAAAGCCTTGCCCATTCATTATTGTCTGTCCTTTCTAAGAAAAAAAATTTAGATCATCATGTGTCCTTTTATTTGGCCACTTCTTCAGGATAAGTTAACCTTTCATTACAGGTTGGACGCTGCAAGTCACACTTTTCCAAGAAAACCCTATTCCTACCCATATGTTCACTCCCCGAGGCCACGCCCCGAGCTACCTGAGGGGCCATCACACGCGGGGTACGTGTCTCTGGTGAGGTATTAGTGAATCGGTCTGGGGCGCTTTTCCAACAGCTGCAGGTCACTTAGTAAGAAACATTTGAAGCCCTCCGAGCTCAGATCCCCGGCCACCCCACAGCCGCCTCCCCGGGGGCAAGGGAGACTGGACCCCAGAGCGAGGGGCGCCAGACCTCCCCCCACGCCGCTTTCCTGGGCCTCCGTGGCCTCCATGCTGCGCGTCCCGACCACGCGTGTCCCCGACTGTGCGTGTCCACCTCCCCCGCTTGGCACCGGACGCCCTCCCTCTGCGCTCCCCCCTTGCGCGTCACCTGGTGGGAATGCCTGCCTGTCGCCGCGCTCACTCGCTGAGCTCTAGCGTCTACACCGAGGTGTCAGCACCTACCCGCTACTAACCACCCATTCGGCACCCGCAGGCATCACACGCCACCGCCACCGGTGTTTTTAATGTGACCTGCGGCACTAAATTCCATCCGCTTGCTCAGGCTAACCCGGCCTTCGCGACCTGCCCTCTGCGTCCGCCCAGCGCCCTCCTTGTCCCTCTCCGTACTGTCCAAGAACCTGGGCTCCATTCACACCTGGGCTTCCTCCTGTGGGGGCGCAGCCCTCACCACTGTGGCTCCGCCGCGGGAAGACCATCTGCTTCATCTGGAACCTACCTTTCCTAAAAGTCCAACTCCAACATCACTCCTGGGGAAGGCCTGACCGCGGGGCTGCTGTCTGCCAGAGCAGGTGGCCGCTTCGTGCTGCTGGAGCAGACGCTCCCCCCGCCCGACTACAAAGTGGCGGGCTGCGACTGCTCCCTCTCGGTCTCCGTCCTCGCGGAACCCTTAGGAGGACCGACAGCTCCCAAGCCCCGCGCCTAGCCCGGGGCGGTTGCAGGCGCTCAGCATGGGTTTGCTAATAAATGAAGTTGGGCCACTGCCCCAATGCCGTTTCTTTAAACGAGACTTACCACTAAAAGTTCCCTAGCCCACAAAAGACACACCTTTTCCTGAAGATTAAATAAAAAATAGACTCATCAACTCAACACTTGAAGAATTACATCTGTTTCTGCACACATACGAAATGGTCCCTGCTCAGCCAGAGACTACAAGGTTGCGGAAGAGGTCTCCCAGATGCCTCTTCCAATTTGCTGCTGTTGAGTAAAACAGCATATCCTGAATGTTTACTCCATTTCAACAGATTTAAAGATTTGCAAAAGGAATACCATAGATCCTGTATCAGCAGGCTGACGTTTTCAAGCAGCTTGTCCACAGCATGGCCGAGTTTTTACTTGTGTGCTGTTAGGCTTTTTAAAAATATTTTATTGTGTATTGAAAATAACACCTATTTTAGCCTACTTTTGTCAGTGTGGGTGGGCCCCCCGGCGCAGGACGCTTTTGATTTGAACTGACTGCCCTGTTAGGCGGTGTGAGGTGGTATCTCACCGTGGGAGTTTTTTGCATGCCTTTAATAATAAGTGATGTTGAGCATCTTTTCATGTGCTTATTGGCCACTTGTATATCTTCTTTGGAAAATGTCTAGTTAAGTTCTTCAGCTATTTTTTTTAATGGGGGTGTTTGTGTTTTTGTTGTTGCGTGGGAGCGATTCTGGATATGAATTCCTTATTAGCTGTATGATTTGTAAATATTTTTCTCATTCCATGGGTTTCTTTTTCACTCTTGATTGTGTCCTTTGAGACACAGAACTTTATAATTTCGATGTGATCCAATTTCTCTGTTCTTTTGTTGCCTGTGATTTTGGTGTCATATCCAAGAAAACATTGCAAAATCCAATATGAAGATTCCCTCCTATGTTTTCTTCTAAGAATTTAAGAGTTTTAGCTCTTATGCTTTTGAGTTTATGGTATAAGGTAAGGGTTCAACTTTATTCTTTTGCACACGGATATCCAGTTTTCACAGCACCATTTATTTCCCCATTGAATGGCCTTGGCACTTGTCGAAAATCATTTGACTGCAAATGTGAGGCTTTATTTCTGGGCTCTTCCATCCGTCTGTGTGTCTGACTTTATGCCAGCACCACATTGTTTCGATGACTGTAGCTTTGTAGTAAGTTTTGAAATCAGGAAGTGTGCGATCTCCAATTTTGTTCTTTTAAAAGATTGTTTTGGCTATTTAGCATCTCTTGAGATATTCTATAAATTTTAGGATGGATTTTTTCTATTTTGGGGAAAAAAAGGTCATTGGTCTTCAGTGACTTTCTTTTACATAGTTGCTATCACAGCGTATGAACAACTTTATGTTCTGTTTTTTCCTACTTAACATTATGATGTATTTATCCCATTAAAAATAAACATTACTTCTTTTATTCAAAAACGTCAAACATATTTTAGAATGACTACATACTGAAAATATACAAATGGAAGTATAATTGAAATATTAGAAAATATTCATGCCCCAAACAATGTGACCTCTGTATGCGTCAGATACCACAAATATAAAAATGAGAAGTTTGGGTCCAGACATGTCTGAGTATTAGGATGCAGTATATATGCTGAGTAGAAAGGAATGACAAGTGTGTTAGTTTAAAAAACGTTAAGGTATATACGCACATTACTCTTGAGCGGCTCTAGCTCTGATATTGATTTATCTTCTCAGCAAACGTCACCGAGTCTCCGTGGTTCCCACGCTGGGAACCCGGAGTGTGAATTAGATGCGGTCTTAGCGAGCGAACGGCACAGGTTAGGGCAAGTCCAGACCGTGTCCTGAGCTTCTGCTTTCTTTGTTTAAACTCTGCGTTGTCCCTGTGTGGAAGTGGGGTGAGCCCTATGCAGAGACACCAAGCCAGGGAGCCCCAACGCACTCTCCCCGCCGAGGGGACACTGGACCGAGTGGGCAGGTCGTCTGCCGGCGCAGCTCAGGCCCCTCGCTGCCCCGTGGCCTTTTGGCTGTTGGGACACAGCACAGGAGACGAGAGAATGAACAGCCAACTGTACCGTGGACAGAAAGGCTGCGACAGCAATGAATTCTGCCAGCTAAGCGTCAAGAAAGACTTTAGAGAAGCGGCAGGATGATGTTAAGACTTGAAAGCAGGATTTCATTAGATAAAAGGTGGGAAGGGCAGCATTCGTTCATTCATTCATTCATTCATTCAAAAATTCATTCGTGGGTTCGCAAACGTGCACTGAGCTTCTGTGTGCTGGAGATCTCAGAGCCGGGAGCGAGGCGCTGGCCACCCGTCGCAGTCGGCCTCTGCGGAGGCAGGTCAGGAAGTGACGCGTGACAGCCTTGTGCCAAGCTCTACCACAGGTCGCAAAGAAAGGGCCCGGCGCTCCGCACGGAGGTGGAGGCCGCGCGGAGCGGCGGGCTGGACTTGCGGGCCGGGTTCAGATGCTGGCCTTCGTCCCTCCGCGACGGTGACCCAGCAGACACGCTTCAGTAGGAGAGGGACAGTTCTGCCTTTAAAAAGCCATCTGGCGGTACGTGAAGGGTAGAATGCGGGAACGGAGAAAGAGACGTGGGGCAGGAAAGTGCCTCTAGAGGCTGAGGGTCGGACGTGGACCGGAGGGGACCTGGGACAGGCAGCAACGGGAGAGACGGAGAGGGCAGAGACCACGGGGAAGTCGGTGGGGTGGCCGGCTGTGGGACGTGCACTGAGGAGAAGCGGGGAGCCGAGGCCCCAGCCAGGAAGCACCGTTGGCAGGTGGAGGGCCCTGCAGCGTTTCGGAGACAGATGGCGCTTCTCTGAGTCCCCAGTGTCTCTTTCCCGTGCTCTATTAGTTGAATAGATTTCTTTTCTCCCAAGCGGTGTAAGTACGCACTGCCATGCGAACGCTCTCCATCGATAGTACAAATGTAGTTTTTATCATTGCTGTATTGAAAAAGCATAGATTTTGAGGCAATAGATTAGTGATTATTCTATCGTGAAATCCAAAAAGATCAATGGGCTTTTACTGAATTGGAGTTCAAAGAAGATTATTGGTCAGGTAAATAATATTCACCACTATTTTGATATTTTGCAAAAGTTTTCCATTTCCTTTGGTCATTGCTAAGTCTTGTGATTTATTCAGATATTTTTTTGTTCTGTTGTGTGCCACCTTTTTTTCACTAATAAGTAAAAGTACGTATCTAGTTAAAAGTGTTCCCTCTCATGCCTGTGCTGCTATGTGTCACCAGAAGAGGGCAGCAGTGAGGCACCAGACAGGATCGGATTCACGAGCCCTTGGATTGCAGAAGCGCAGTCAGGGCGGTGATGTGCAGGGCGCAGGCCTCTGTTGGGGCTGATGTCTGAATTACCCCGCTCGTTTCTGAGCCAGGGACTGTGACATTGGCACAGAACTTTCAGGAAACCCGATGACGTCTTTATCATGCAATAAGGTGATAAATGTGTGGAAATTTCTGTTAAGATGGATGAGGACTGACACCAAGAGATTTCTGAAGTTTCCATCAGTTTGAGGTAAAACATTAGAAATCGAATTAAAAGTAAGCCCGTGGTGCCACTTCCAGGGCAGAGGCAAAGAACTTACTAGTTTACAGAGACAGTAAAAAGCATCTCATCTACGAACATCACAGATATTCCTGACAAAAAAGGAATATTTGCAACTTATTAATTATACTAAGCTATGCATAGGATTTAGCAACTAGGACAGGTTGCCCGGCACCAGCCGATTCCTCCTGTAAATAGGTAGCAACACAAATACTTTTTAAGTACCTCATATGTGCCAGGAATTATTCCAGGTGCAGAATATTCCAGGCTTATCGGGAAAACAAAACAGACACATTCCCTGCTCTGCTGGAGTTGTTATTATCGTGGGAAAGATACACATCTTAAAAACCACACAGTTAACTCATTAGCGAAGGGAGGGCCAGTGACAGCCTCACGGGCAGCAGCGCAGCGCAGAGCCACCCGCCGTGGGACCGAACCCTGCCGGCCACCAACTACCGAGCGGGGCCCTGTACAGGGGTGCGCGCTGGCTTCGGAAGCCGAACCGCGGCGGGACTCTGTGGCCTGTAGGTGGCGACCTTGGATCGGGAGGACCAGGACAGGCCGGCCACCCTGGGGAAGGAGGCCGCACTCGCTGAGGGGCTGGGGGACATCCGACGGGGCAGGCTGTGAGGGCCCCAAGCCCAACGGCGCCCGGGTGACCCAGCCACCCTTCCTCTGCCAGCGCAACCCGCCGCCGCATGCTGCCGGGGTGGGGGTGTGGGAGGCGCGAAAGTGCTCTGAGGGGGCGCGGGTCCCTCTGAGCCGGGGACACTGTTGACAGCTCCTGGGGGCGGGTTTGGGTTGGGTGTTCC
>NW_024352148.1:133993-180163 GCF_902729225.1 Pteropus medius
GGTCCCTCTGAGCCGGGGACACTGTTGACAGCTCCTGGGGGCGGGTTTGGGTTGGGTGTTCCTGTGGCGGGTCACCCAAGCAGGGGACAGGCGAGGCGAGCAGGGAGCAGAAAGAGGTTCCTGTTAGTCTTCTGGGGCACGGAGGTGTCACCCCCAGAACACCCGTATGTGGCTCGTCTTGCCGGCAGCAGGAGCAGCGTGTCCTGTCGCGCTGGCTCGCCGCCGCCCTGCAGTGCTGGCTCCGTCCGCTCCGCCCGCGACGCTCGGGGACCTGTTCGCGCGCGTCCCCACCCAGTCCGCCGGCTGGCGCGTTTCCAGACACCACGAGGGGCGCTCAGGACGCCCGGGTCCCCTGTCTCCCTTGCAGAACCTCGCGCCTCCTGGAGAAACGCGTTTTCTCTGAGAAGCCCGCTTCGGGGGCCCCCGCCCAGGTCAGCGTGGGAGGCTGAGCGTGAGGCTCGCACCCCGCGTCTGCTCGCGGGAGGCCCGAGGTGTGCTGGGTGCGGAGACGAAGCCCAGCAACTCACCAGCGCGGCAGGTCGACGACTCTTTGGGACGACATCGCCGCATTACAAAGCGAGGAGCGGCTTCTCTAAACCCAGCTGAGGACCGTTCTCTCCCTTTGGGCCTCGGTAAACACAGCAGCCTCGTGGTTTGGGGGAGCAGGGTAATCCTGTTTCACATCTGGAACCCGGGGAGCCACCGAATGTGTGTGCCTCCTCCATGGGCGGGGTCCCGGGAACCCGTGCAGCCAACGTCTCCCACTTTGGGGGTGACGCCTCAGCACACCCACATCGAACACCTTACACGTGTGCTACTTTCTGACCAAACTGTGACAGCCAATCCCCGCCCTGGGACCAGCACAGCGAGGCCGGAGTTTTTGCTAAAAGTACTTGTGTGAATGATTTTGACCCAAAGGAGCAATGTTTTTTTATTTCCTCTGTTGCCTAGCATTTTAAAATTAATTTTCACACACATTTCCCTGGTCTCTGCTTTATGAATTAGAAAAAAAACATGCAGTTCTTTCGGTGGAAGACATTGAAGTGCCTTGATTTTTTTTTTCTTTTCCTTTTTCCATCTTTTCTTCCTTCCTTCCTTTCTCTCTCTCTTTTTTTTTTTTTTTTTTCCCTTTTGGTTCAAACAACATGCAATCGACTTCCCTGACACTGTTGCATGTATGTTTTTCCTAACCGATGGAAATACTTGACCCCAATGACCTGAACTTTATTTATGCTATCACCAAGATATTACAGGCATTCCCTCTGGCTTTTCTACTTTACCTGCATAGGAGGGCGACCCAGAACTACTGAGCTCCACAGGTGATACCCACAACACTAGCCCGCACGTAGTTGAATAGTGTTCAATAGTATATACATGAGAAACTTTGGGGACATAAACTCTTAGAAGGTGTTCAGCCTGGTTCTGAGTAAGTAGGGATTTCAGTGTGTCAGTGAGGTTCAGATCCCAGAGTGGGAAGTCAGGGTACGGAGGAATGCTTCTTATTTTAAACCACGTGACTCAGACACTCTCAGTTTTAACCTAAATCCTGGTGCTAAGGGTTCCCTTTGGATCTGATTAATCTGATGGAAATAGGATGAGAAAATGTCCTGGGCTTATTCGTCGTGTAATCCGTGTTGTTTGTACACAGTTGTTGCCCCAGCCAGAGGGGGGGTTGGATGCAGGAGATCTTTGCATTGCCTCGCCGGTCCTGTCGCTGTCCAGTGGGGGCTTCGCCGCAGTCACAGTGAGTCAGAAGAATGCCACCATTTGCTCTGGGGGTTTGTTGTTACGATTCTGATGATTGAGACATAGCCTCATCTAAACGGAAAAGATAATCCAGATGGCTAAGGTTCTTTTCATTCTTGAAAACGTGGATATTCACATCTCCGTGGTGATCAAGCAGTTGGGGTCTTGGCCTGGAATATTGGGTGCTCTTAGCAGGCAGTGGAAGCTGCAGCCGTCTTGGATAGAAATGAGCAGGACAGGAACGAATGTGAGTGTATGGTGAGTTTCCAAGGCTCGGCTTTGGGACACCTGCGTGGTAGATATAATACATTTAAGCCACATAATCAGGAGCAAAAATACAGCTCTTTCTGTTTTTCAGTGACTTAATATGACCTCTATCTTAGCGTGCCATTTCACCTGGATGTGGGGAGCTTCTCCGAGTTATGTGCCAGCAGACGCCAGTGATAAGGGCTTTCTCCCTCAGTCCTGGGCTTCCTTGGGCTTCTGAGTGGGGTGCAGGGCCTTCACAGAAGTTCAGTCATGCCTCGAGCTCTCGGGATCTTTATCCAATCTGAACGGGTAGTGTTTACAGCACGAGTCCTCTGCCATGAGTCTTTCATGGGCCTTTGCCTTTTGGAAAAATAAATAAGTAAAAATCAAACCAGACAAACAACAAATCCAGGCCTTTGACTTGACTCCATCTCTCAAAACTGTTGCATCTACTTTTGGTTCACTGATGTTTCTGCAGTGCCTAGAATAGTCTGACACATAGTAGGTGCTCAATAGCTATTCGCTGAATGAGCGAATAGGTGAATGAATCAAAAGTTCAGGTTTTATTTGGTCCTTTTAGACACAGCATCCCCAGCAGAAAAGTAATCAAATGAGCAGGCACATTCCGTGGGGATAAATCAGGAGTACCCCGGAAAGTGGAAACTAGGGTCATTAACGGAAGGTAAGATGAGGCTCCGGCAGACGTCCCCAGTACTGAACCGGGGGAGGACAGACGGCCACGCCGAAGCTACATTCGGAAGTACGAACGCTGACGTGCGAGAAAAAGCCACTCGATCTTCTTGAGTCTTATTCACCTATTTTGTAAATTGGGGTGACCAAAACTTAATAAATGAAACTTAGCCCAATATAATTCTTAACTTTATTGAGATATAATTTACGTACCATAAACTTTACTCATTTTAACTATATAATTAATTTTTTAGTCGATTTACTGAGTTGTGCAAGTATCACTAAAATTCAGTTTTAGAACATTTAGTCACCCAAAGATGATCCCTTATGTGCATTTACATTTAATCCTGGTTCCCAATCACGTCCCCATTGAATCTACTTTTTATCCCTCTTGATTTGCCTTTTCTTAAAATTTCTGATAAATAGGGTCGCAAACCATGCGGTCTTTGTGACTGGGTCCCTTCACTTCGCGTGTTTTGGAGGTTCCCGTGGTCGCCCCTTTCGCTGGGTCACCACACGCCGCTGGCTGGGGAGCCCACACTTTGCTCCTCCATTCGGCGGTGAACGGACACTGCGGTGGTTTCTACTTTTTTGGCTATTGTAAATAATGCTGCAGAGAACATTTATGGGCAAGTCTTTGGGTAGACATATGTTTTTATTTCTCTTGGGTAAATACCTAGGAGTGGAATTACAGGTTTTTATGATAAACGCATGTTTAGCTTTTTAAGGAATGGTCAAACTGTTTTTCCAAAGGGTCTGCACCATTTCACGAATCCACCACGAGTGTGAGGGCCCCCATTCCTCCATATCCTTGCCCACTTGTTATTTTCTGCCTTTTTCACTGCAGTGAATATAATTTTATGTAGAAAAAAATCACTTGTGTTTACGAATGCTTTATCAATAATGAAATGGCGATGGCTAAGATATGGTTGGGATCATTTAAAAAATTTGGAATGGAATTCGTAAAAGTTGAAAAGAAGCAAAAAACTTACTCACTGCCGTCATTCTAATCTTCTTAAAGCTCTTTTATTTTTTTAAGTTCCTTTTCTATTAAAAACTTTTCATATCCCTCTCAGTGGTATGCAGGGTGTCTTGTACTGATTCATTAGAGCCAATTATTAAATTTTTAGGAATTTTGTGAGCCATTTGTTAAACACAGCCATCATTAAAAATTAGATATACAAACTTTAATATGACTTGAAGACAAAACGAAACTTCTTTTATGAAACTTTACTATTACCTATGCTTTTGAAGTTACTCGTGCCTAATGTGTTTGCGCGGTGGGCACGTGATTCGATGTCTCTTTCCGACTCTCGCTCGGGGACCTCACGCGGACCACCTGAAACACGCCCTGGGAGCAACATTCACACCACAGGAATCGACACCCCAGATCCTGGAGGACTGGTTGTCAAACATTTGCCAGCTCTAAATTTATCCTGCTGGCCTTTTTTGTTTATAAAAGGCGTAGACGATTTTGGAGAGGATGAATGGGAAAAACTAGATAACTTTTTTTACTTATTCTTAATTAGATCTTTAATGGTATATCAAAATTGTACTAGAACATATACACTTCATGCAAATGTTCACATTTTTTAGGTGGGTTCGTGCGTGATGGTCTCTTATACTCCTACCATGTTAGCCGTAGTTGTGTTTATTCTGAAAGGGCCCTCTCTTTTTTTATCCCTGAGATTTCCCTGAAAGCCAACCCACCGGCCTTCTCAAATAACTACCATTTTACAAACTACTGTTTTTAAACACAGCGTGCTTATTCATTCCTTCTGTCCTTAAGACTTAGTCTGTTACTCCCTTTTCACTTCTTAAGATGAAAGTACAGGTTACACTTTTTTGTTTTTGTTGTAAAAGACTAACGATCTATGGATCTTCTTCTGAGTGTTGTTCTGGCTGCACCTTAAGTTGAGAAATGTGTTGGACAATGACTTCTGAGTGCTATCGAAATTGCCCAGTGGGCCAAGTAGAAATTTTAATTTTTTTGTTAATAATTTAGAGCTATTTTATGGATTGTGGTCAAATAATTTTTTTCTTTGGGGGATTTGTGAAGTTTCTTTTGGGCCTACTATATCATTACCTTTTATAAATGTTTGGTAGTAACAGATATTTATTTTGCATAAGAGCTGAAGGTTTTGCACTTTAAAATTAATAAGCCATTTTAGGATGTATTTTATTCTTAAGTATTTTAGTGTTTTTTTTTTCTAGGAAGACAGTTTTTGAGTAAAAATATCATAAACAATTATAAATTTACCCAACTCTCTACACCCTCCCTACCTCGCTTACGTTAGACATGTGGTAGGAAGGTGATGTTGACCAGACAATCGAGAAGGGGCGTAGGAGGGAAGAGGAAGAGCACGCAGAGAAGGCGCCGCCGGGAACGCGTGTGCTGACGGCCGGGCGACTGCCCTTAGGCGTAGCCAGGATTAGGGTGACAGCATGAAAACTCAGCACACTTTCCTCCTAGTGTTTGAAGTGGCCAAAATGACCCACAGCAAGAGAAATGAGGGGTCACCTGCCTCACAGCACAGTCACCTGAGAAGAGCAGGTGACTAATGCCTGCCGCCCAGTAGGGGTGCTACAAAGTCGAGGCTATTTAACTCGAAACCCTGACCTCTTTCCATTGCACCATAAAGCCTTTCTGGCATATATGCTCGTGAACAAAATTAAATAAGGAACACTATCGTGAAATGCACTTGAACTTGCACACACCGTCAACAATATTTGGAATTATAATGAGACACACAGATGTGTCTAGAAGCATTACTGCGAGGGTGAAGAACGATGACCCAGTAAAGAAGGACCTGGGTCAGGTGGTCTGTACACGCATGGAACAGATCACCGGGTCTGGTTCTGGGTTTCCTGTGAGTGAAGGCAAAAAGGGACAATAGGATGAGGTCTAAATCCCCATAATCTAATAAAAAGAGAAATATCCAGTTGGCGTGCAAATCAGAGTCTCCCGCTTTAGTCTAGGAGAATTTACCATGTAGGACTTTAAGGAAAATAACATGAAGCAGTGTGATGAACCTCTTCAATAGTAATTTTTCTGATTATTATTTTTATATTATAATTTATTATTTCAAAGTTAACCCAATTTATAAACCAATTTTTTTTACAAATTCATTATCATAAAGTATGAAAAACAAATAAAAGCAGTTTTGTTTATAGCATAGCACTTTCCTTTGAAAAATAGTCTGAGCGTTAGGAAGGGGAGACGGCAGCAGAAAGACGGGCTTCTCTTGTCATCCTTTGTTTTTAACGAAAACTTTGCATTTATTTTCTGTACCGCTGTGTACTTTTTACTGTTTTCTATGTTTTATCGAAATCGAATACTGGGTTATCCATCCGCTGCCAGCTGGGTAGTCTCCGCAGTCGTTTCTGTCTATAGAAAAGTGAGCTACCGGTGACGCTCCGAGTTCTGCAGCAAACGTTTACTGTCTCTTGTAAAAATGCGGTGAAGGAAAAAAGACCTGTGACGTCACTGAGTCCCTTGCCCCTGAGTAAGCGGGTCGAGCCCCGCACAGAATTGCGGGGCGCAGCTGGTTCTCGTCAAAGGCCCCCAATGCCCGGATGTCGTTCGTTGTCCTCTTAGTTGGACAGCTTGTGGACAGTCCCTTAGGAAGAAGCGCGGTCAGCATAACCTCTCCTCCTCGCGCGCGTCCAGCGACGCGGACCGGGGAAGGCGAGGGCGGCCGGAGGGGACCCGCCCGCGGGGACCCGCGGCGGCCTCGAGGGGAATTAGCGGGGCGGGGGAGGCGACGCTAACGAGGCGCACATGTCCCCCGCCCGCGCCCCGCAGAGCCGTCCACAGGGCTCCGTCCCCGCGCAGCGGGACCCCGGCTGTCCCAGCAGGAGGACGAGCGGAGCCGCCGGGCGCCAGGCCAGCCCCGCGCGCGCGCAAAGCCGCCGAGCGAGCTGAGCGTTTCGGGGTCCGCGGGGACCCCCCTCCGCTGGCCAGAAACCCCCCCGACCGACGCCGGGCGCGGAGTCGCCTTCCGGGAGGGGGCGCGTTTAAACGCTGTTTCGGGGTTGCGAAGGGCGCGCGGGGTGCGTGGCCCGCCCCCATTTCGCTTCGACTCGTCGGATCCGCTTCCCCGCTTTTTGTCCACGCACTGTGCTCCACGTCGGGGACACGGGGACACTGCGACCTTGTCGCAGTCCCCGCGGCGCTTCTAACACGGTTCGGGGGCTGACGCGCCCCACACCTCCCCACGAGGGCACGTGCGCGCGGCCAGCGGGGACCTCAGCGCCCCAACCGGACGTCCAGACACAGTCGGCCCTGGGGAGGTTCTCTGCTAGGTGCGTCCCGCGGTCCCCGAAGCGCGAAGGCGCCCCGAATCCGCGCGCGCGCATGGCCTGCGCGTGACCCCTCATTAGTTACCAGCATTTCGCTGCTCGGTCCTTGCGTTTTTGTTGGCCGCTGGCGTGTGTGTCCTCTGTCCGTTTTGAAGGGCTTGTGTGCAGGGACCAAGGGGCGTCATCCATATTCATGAGGCAGAGTTCTCTCCAGGCCGCTAGGCGACAAAGCCCAAAGCCGGCTGTTTCTCAGCAAGCGGCTGGGGGCTGGGGTGGGAGTGGGGGATGTGTGGTGGGGGCTGGGGGCGCAGGGCTGCAACCAGGTGACCGTGAACAGCCAGCCCCCTCCACCGCTCGTTAGACCTTGCCTTCTCCTCAAGTTCCCCAATTGTCGCTTGTGACAAGGCTGTCATTAGGTGATGGCTTCTTTTGGCCATTTTCAGATAAAGATAATTTCCTTAACTTCCATTTCATTTGACAATAAGCAGTTTGGGAGAGAAAGGAAGTGCTTCAGTAGTTTATGGATTAGGGTTTTGTCACTTCAAAGGCATCTTTGATCTAAAAATATGTGCTGTACCAAATTCATTATGTCTTTGCTTAAAGAGCTTTTAAATTTATTGATCTTCTCCTCAATTATTCTCTTTTTACCGTCCAATCCCGATGTGTGAGCCAGCCGTGTTGGGGGGGCCCAGGGAGTGTGGGCAGAGGCAGCGACAGCTCACTCCCGGGGCCATTAGAGGCGACACAACAGGTGCTTTTGTTTGCTGCCAGCCTCCTCCCGCCCTGCGCACAAAGGCCTCTCTGCTGCTGAGCGCTTGCGGAGGGTGTTAGTCCCCGACAAGGCGGGACAGGACTATAATCGGTGTTGCAGCCTAATAGAGATTAAAAACAAAAAACAAAAAAAACTCCACGATTTGTAAAAAAATTATGCCTGTATTGTTTCCACCCCCGCCTCTGAGTCCCAGGCTAGGAACGCACTGTGGGGAGAAGCGGGGACTTCTCTGCCCACCCGCGATCGAGTGTCCCCTAGAAGCTTGTCACATGGTGCCCAGGCTCATCTTGCTGAAGTTCTCGTAACTGGATCGTGGGAAGTCACAGGGAGCAGAAAATGAGAGCGTAAGAACTCACGTGTGGAAGTTCGCTTTGCGCCGGCGCCAGACAGAGGCGGGGCTCCGTCGCTTGCTCCTCTCTGCCCGGCTGGTTGCTGTTGTTCTGGGCAAGTTTACATGGTTGTGTTTTAAACACCTAGGACAAAGGGGTAACTAGTCTATGTCCAAATGATCACGATTAACCTC
The DNA here is from genome assembly GCF_902729225.1 of Pteropus medius. Taxonomy (NCBI): domain Eukaryota; kingdom Metazoa; phylum Chordata; class Mammalia; order Chiroptera; family Pteropodidae; genus Pteropus; species Pteropus medius. The sequence continues at coordinate 142,276 of NW_024352148.1, forward strand.
TGTCTCCTAAAATTCCAAGTATACTAACATCCACTTAGGGCAGAACAGCCAATCTCTGCATCTAAGAAAAGGGATCCAAATGCGGATGCTGCTGCTGCTTCTTTGTTTGTTTGTTTGTTTGTTTTTGGTGTAAATGTATTATTTTATTAGCCTCTTGGCAGACTATTTTATAATTTAGAGACATTCAGATGCTTTTGATAACTAGCAAGTTCATGATAGCGAATCACAATTTCAAAGTATCTACATTATAGGAAATATGTTACTTTAAAGCATGACCTTAGGTTCCTAAAAGCAATAAAATTGTCTCTTTGGAAAAGCCAGTTTCCCGACTCTCCAGACACTCATGGAGCACGTCGCCTTTCCTTCTGAAAACCTAGTTGAGAGCGTGGGGACTGCCACGGGCCCTCCGCGCCCTCGCCGAGACAGCGGCCTGGGCACGTCCAAGGGTCCCCTCCTGCGTCCCCCTGGTACCGACCCTCGTCGCCTCCCCTCCCGTCATCCGGCTCCGCGGTTGGTCCTGGCCGCTTGCTCTGCGCCGTCCAAGGAGCGGGGTGAGAGCACGCGGGACAGGAGAGCACCTGAGGGAGGGCAGGGCGCGTCCCGCCCGCGCTGCCCGGCGGCCCACCTGCCTGCCCTGGGGACCAGGGCGCTGGCCGCCGAGTCTGAGAGGCTGCGACAGTAGGGTTCACGGTCCATCATGCCGTCTCCTCAAAGGACTCATCCCTTCTTTAAAGGTCTCTGGTGTCATTTCTCCTGACGTGTTTTAACCAGGAAACCTCGATTTCGACTTCCTTGTGAAACCACTTGGGAGGAGGAAAGCGGGCTTTGCGGGAGGATGTTTGGGGAGAAGGCGCTGTTTTGTCAGGTTCACCGTCTTTGTGACATGCGAACGCACGGCATACACCGGCGACTGCAGCCCCGTGGGTCTGCCTCGCAGAGAAGTAAATGCCCTTCTCGCAGAGGTCGCCCTGAACACAGCGTCGGCCGCTGAGGAGCCGCCCCTCGGCCACCCGAGAAAAGCCACATCATCCTCACTGTGGTGTTCAGAGCTGCGAGCCACCTTCTCCATCTCAGTGACAACACTGCCGCAGGAACCCCGTGGCTGGGGGCCAGGCTGATCCGGCCCCAGACGCAAACACTTCTGCCTGGGTTCTGGCCGGGGCCGTGCGGAGGCCGCCCAACCCCCCTCTTTCTTCCCCTGTTAATTGGCGGAGACCACCAGAATTTGGAGGACACAGATGTCACTGATGGTTTTGCTAGGAAGCACATTCATGCCCATCTGTTGCAGCCTAGAAGGCTGTTCATATACTCACAGGGCCTTCATTTAATTCTTTTCAGAAAGTAATGTAAATCCAGTTTACTTCGGAGGTCGCAGCCGAGACTTATGCCGATGAACCCCTGCGATTTACGGGCACGAGCGCTGCGGGCGGAAAGAGCAGCCTTTGATGCGGTGCATGCTAACGAGGCAGCCTGCCTTCCTCGGGCTCTGCGGCCCGGGGTCCTCCGGGTTCTAATGCGGCGGTGCCAGTTGGTGTGCCTGGCTTTAGAAAAAGGAAGAACACATCTAATCTTTAAACGGAAGTTCCTTCTTTCATAAGAAGTAAAAGAGAAAGGGAGGAAGCCTCGCAAGGGGCACCGCCGTCTTCAAAGATGCAGTGTGAGGGGACAGGGCTCCCCCTGCTCGGCAGCGCGAGGCCAGCCTGCGGCCACCGGCATCGCGGCAGACGCGGCCGCCAGCCAGTGTCTCCCCAGACTGGAAGCCGGAGCGGTGACCAGCGGAGTGGCTCCCTGACTTGCCACTTGTCTCACCCCCCTCTGCGTTGTCTCTGGGGTCTGCACAGGTTCATTCTGTTTCTGGGTTACCTCAGAGTATGGCACGCAGTGTATAGGATGCTCAGGTAATGCTTAGCTACCGTTCAGGAGTTTCAAACACAGTACAGATTATTTCATAGTTAAAGCCTCTAAGTTAGCCATGAAAGCCAAGCATTAAAGAAACAGTGGAAAACAATTTTTTTTTTCTTTTGTGCCAGTAACAGCTTTTGTGAAAAGCTCATGCGTTCCAGTGGCCTAGTTTGAGCTCCTCTTTTTAGACATGTTTTCTGTGTCCCTCTCAGCTCTGTACTGGCTAAAAGCTGAGAAGGAGTTAACGCCAAGTGTCAGAGTCTGTCCTCAGTGGGGGAGGGGGAAACGGGACTCGTCTCCTTGGGGGGCCTCCATGGTGAGCGGAGTACCCCAGAAACGGGGAACCAGTACCGCAGTCGCGTGACCGCTTGGAGCCGCTCTGGGGCTGTCCCAGGAAGCGCGGCGCCTCGGAACCCCCAGATCGCGCTCCTCGTCCAGGGCAGCAGGAAGGTGGGAGCCACGGTGCCAGCCCTTCCTCGGCGCCTCGCCGCTGGGCGGTGTCGGGCTGTTGCTGTGCGCATGTTCTCCAGCCACAGGGCCTGCGAACGCTGGTCCAGCGCATCCGCGGGACCAGCAGGGCCAAGGGGACGCAAGTCCTGCGCATGTGCTGCGGTGGACTTACTTCTGTGTCGCCTGAGTGCGCTCTGCCGATGCCGCTGCAGAGGCCACCCCTGGTCCCGGAGACCCGTCCAGCACGCAACCGGATTGTGCGTCGGGGCGCGACGAGGACCGGGGCGGGGGTCCGACCTGCGGGCACGTCCCCGGGGTCACCGCGCGCCGCGGGGAGCCCAACGCCTATTCCACCAAGTGGGCGAGCTCTGAGGTTTTGTTTCTTAATGCAAATAAAACCCATATCTTTCTTCTTGAAAACGTCTAACTGGTCAGTTCTCCGACAGAATTTCTATTCATTAATTGAATGTGGGTCTGGAGAATTATTTAGGGACCGTCTCATTGTTAGGTGGCGAAAACATCGAGGACGTAAAGGCTGCCTCGCCAAGCACTGTCCCTTCTCAAGACCATGAACGCTAATGAAACCGGCGAGGAAACCCAATTCTAAGAGGGTAAACTAGGAAAAGATTGGGTGGCCCTTTAAAAAATGAAATTTTGTTTTTTGAAAACTTTTCTGACGACACCGTCTGACATCTGTGAAGCACTTTACTACACGGTAGGCGATGTTCTTCGTCTTTTACCTGCGTTGACCGACACTTGGAAAACTGAGATTCGTCCTCATAATGTCCCTTCGCCACTGACGAGGAGACAGAAGGACTTGGCTGGGGCTCTCCAGCCAGTGGTGACCACGGGGCTCGCCGGCCCCGCTGGCTCCACGGTAAAGTGCCCTTTCGTTTAGATGCCACTTTCCTCCTCCCGTGACCTCGGAGCCCCTCCCCCACTTGCTCCCAGCGCGCAGACCCGGGCGCGGGTCAAGGCCGCGGGTCAAGGCAGGGTCAAGGTCGCCGCTCCTTCCTGCGCAGACACGCGGCCTCTCTCCCAGCAAGCAGAGTGCCTTGCGAGGACCAGTCCGAAGCCTCACACTCGTCCTGGCTCCTGCCTCGCCATGTCCTCGCGGGTCCCATTCCTCACTGGCCCCGGGTGGACAGTGGCTGCCTCCCTTTCAGATGAAGGCCCTTCAAGGTTGGTGCAGCGCCCCTTGCGCTCCCCGTGTGCCCCGCGGCTCCAGACGTGCACGTCAGCGCGCATGCGGGCTGTCACTCGGGGCGCAGACACACAAGGAAAACTGTCCGGAAATGGCATTCGGAGCCTCGAGCAGGACCAGATGGCAGACTTGACCCAGCCTGACCTGCGATGCCGCTCCTGCAGCCGCGGGGCCCGGCTCACAGCGGGTCAGGTGTCACCGCTGCCGGGGTGGGTGACAGAAGCCCGTGCCCGGCCGCACTGATGGGGTCTCCCCCTCCCTGCCCCTTCCTGAGGCCTGCAGGTAGCCCAGCCGTGACCGGGACATTCCTGTTGCTTCCTCACGCAGCCAGGCCTGACATACAGCCCCCACGGCAGAGGCTGCGGCACCAGGCAGGGGACCCGGGACAGCCTCGGCCCCCACCCGCCCGCCCACTGTTTAACAGGCGTGGCCCGCCTGCCGGGAGTCTTACCACAGCAAAGAACTCCATTTTATATCTAGTCCATTTTCACTCAGAATTTCCTAAAATCCTTTTTAAAATTTCACAGCACGCTCCTTCGTTTTCTTTGTGAGTGGGAGGGAGAGGGTCGGGTTTCACCGTGATCTGGTGTTTGTTGAACTGATGGTTCAAGTGGCCTGTGTCGTCGATTATTTCCAGAGCCCACGAGGCACCAGAGAGGCGTCTGCGCCCCCAAGTCTGTCTCCAGCTCGGTTCCCCTTCTTCGCTCTCCAGCCACCAACCCTCGCCCCAAGCCCTGCGCCGCACCCTTGTTTCACACATATGAAGTTACGGGAGATGGCGTGCAGGTGAGAAGTCTTTGCTATTTGGTGAACTGAACCACGTGTCATTGTGAAGTGAGTTTTTTTTAAGTGTGCTTCAATACCAAAAAGTCACATGTGCAATTATTATTATTATTTAAAATTTTTCAATTAGCGTTGGCATTCAAAACTATTTTATATTAGTTTCAGGTGTCTAGCGTAGTGATTAGACATATGCACAATTTACAAAGTGATCCTCCCCGCTGGGCACTATACGTAGTTATTACAATATTGTTGATTATATTCTCTGCTCCGTGGTCTCTGTATCTCTGCTAATGCTTTTTGCCTTAAAGTCGATTTCCCCTGACGTTAGCATAGCTACAGCAGCTTCCTCTCAGTCAGCGTCTCTCTAGTGTATCTTTTCCTATTTTACTACTTTTAACCTTTCTGTTCTTATGCTTTAATTAAATAAATGTAGCTCTTTTTAATATCTAGTCTATTTGGTCTTTTTCTTGTGGCACTTAGTTCATTTACATTTATTGGAAATATGATCTTTAAATTTATTCCCACCGTCTACTTTGTGCTGCGTGTGTGCCCTGGGCCCCCTCATTCACGCCCCACTTGAGATATGGGGTGATCAGCTCATGACCACAGTGTCTGGTTCCGTAATGATGACTTCTTTGACCCGAAAGGAATTTAGGAGGGTATTTCCTAATTTTTTTAAATTGCCTTCTTTGGGATTTTTTAAATACTTTTTTCCTTCTATTAGTCCCAGAGTTATGTTTTTTAGGGATTATCTTAAGATTTTTATCGCATTCTGAAGCTGACGTCTCCGCACCTCCCGATTGGCTTTAATGTCGGCTGCTCGCCTGGCGCATGTGCTGTGTGTGTGCGTGAGCTTCTGTTTCATTCGGTCCCACAAGATGTTGTTACAGCTTTCTGCGATCAGTGTGTATTTATATGTAGCCAATAACATCGCTTTCGTTGCTTTTTATTTCTCCTTGAATGTCATCACCTGTGATCACTTTCCTTCTGTCTAAAGTATATACGTTACAGATCCGTTTAGTAAGGAATTATTGATGTTCAATTTTAAATATTCTTGTTTTTCAGGGTTCCCTTCTGCTGCCTTATCTTCTTCCCATCTAATACCCTGATGGGTACTATCATATGTCAGACCTTTTCTATCAGTCATTCCTGTTTCTTAATTTCTCTTTTGTATTTTTTATCTTTTTGTCTTTTTCTGTTGCATTTTAGGCGGTATGTTCTGATTTATCATCCAGTTCAAAAATTCTATCTTCAGCCAGAGCTTCTATTTTATCAAATATATCTAGTTCATTCAATTAAAAAGTTTTAATTACTATATTTTTTACTTCTAGAAATTTTACTTGCGTTTGATTCTTTTTCCATGTGCTTGTACCTTTTTGTAGTTCTTTGCTTTTTATTCATACACTCAATATACTCATTCGGTTCTTTAAACATGTTTATTTTGTTGTCTCTATCTAATAATTCTTTTATTTGAAGCCTTTATGGGTCTGCTATTTCTGCTTTCATTTTTTTACCTTATGTTTTTTGTGAGTTTTGACCAGAAGCTTGTATTTTTTGGTGGGATTTTTCTGAAGTTTGGATTACAGTCAGATCCTTTAGAGAAGACTGTGCTTCATTCTACCAGTTGCCGGAGAAAATGACCAGCCTGGGGTTATTTTTAAATAACTCCTTTATAAATAATTATCAGCTAGATGTTTTGTGGACTGTGTGGTTTCAAACTCTCATAAAGCAGCACGTTTTGCCACAGGCAATTTTCCTGAGAGATGGGGATTTATTTTTAGCTCAGCCTTGCCGTAAATGTGCAACCTTTTAGGGCCTTGGTTTTACGAAGCAGGGCGGTCTCCTCACGCGCTTCCCGCCTGGGTAGGCCTTTGGTTTTATTTCCTCTCCTCCCACACTCCAAAATAGGGAAAACCAGAGTTTGGCAAATACGCTCAAGGCAAAAGCTAGCTTCTGCGTTGGTTAACTTTCTGGGTTCCAGTTTTTACTTGCTTTTTGTCTCCTGAGTGGTCCTTCCTTTCTTGGCATTTCATTGATACTTTTAGAGATTTTTAAATACTTTTCCAGCATTTTTAGTTGCTTTCAGCAGGAGTCCTGGGCAGGACGTAGAGACTTCCATGCTGCTAGACATGGAGATCTGCCCTCCAGGTTTCCAGTGACTCAGAGATCGCCTTCTCCTTCTCCCTTTTCCACAGTTTTAAAACACGATCAAAGGTCTTTGACCGAAAATATCTGTCCGAGCCCCGCAGTGGTGTGACTCTCGAATCAGATCTCTCCTTTACCTTTCGTTTCCTGCTTGCACTGCCAATCAGTACAAGGAGTGATGTGGTCACAGCTCCGGCGCGGGGTACTGGCGGGGCGCGGGTGGGGCGCAGGCTGGACGGCATCGCCGGTGCCTAGTGGGATGAGCGCATTTTGCTGCGCTACGCGGGAGACCGGAATGCATCTTCTCACCAAAAAAAACATGATAAATGATTTCGAAAGTAGACAGAAGTATTTTTACTATAATTATTCATGTACATATGAATTAAATGAGCTCTATGAATTTGCTTATGAATTTAACCAAGAATTAATTGAATTCCAACAAAGATAATTTAAACTGAGCTTTTGGAGTATAGCTGTGTGTGATAGGCCTCGTGTAGCTCATTTCTGGGTATTTACGTCTTATTCTTCTAGTTATGTTGTGAGCTCCTCGAAGGTATAGACTGACTCTTGTAGCTCTCAGTCCTCCCCACACGTTCATGCTTGGGGGTTCTGACTAGTCGACTGGTGGATTATTGCAGAGGTGACAGCCAGTAGACTGTGCTATACCTTTGGAGTCGTCTTCTTTTTCCTGTTTCACCCCCTAATACTGGTACTAATTGTCCAGCAGGAAAGATTCAAACACAGTTTGCAGAACTTCTGGTCAAGATGGTGGTAAACGCTGTGCTCGCTTCTCTCACAACCACATCAAAGTTACAACTAAACTACAGAGTAACTGCCATTGAGAATCACCTGACGTCTCGCTGAACAGCATCCTACAACTAAGGACACACAGAAGAGGCCCCTCGAGACTGGTAGGAGGACAGAGACGCAGACAGGGCACCCACACCACATGTGGCAGTTAGAAACCGGAGGGCTAGCTCGGCTGCCGAGGTCCCCCTTAGGAGCGAGGGGTCCCAGCTCCACACTGGGCTCCCCAGCCCAGGATTCCGGTGCCAGGAGGAGAAGTCCCCACAACTTCTAGCTGTGAAAGCCAGTGGGGATGGAGGCCGAATGACATGGAGGGCCGGGGGAGGCGCAGTCTTTCCTCTTAAGGGGCCCCCAGGACTTACCACTGACGGACTAGCTCTCTCAGAGCTCCAGCGCGGACACAGCTGGAAAGGCACCAGGGACACTTGGGGAGGGACTGGGGCAAGAGCTGGGGGTGCAGCGTCTTTCCAGACAAGTCTGGCGGAGGCCCTTTGTTGAACCTTTCCCACCAGCATGCAGATGTAGGCAGCCACCATAGCTGAGTCTCCATCAACCTGGCTGACACCGGGTGTTGGCTCCGCCCAGGTGATTCCCTGAGACCCCGCCCCTCTCCACGTGCAGGCCACCCAAGCTGCTTCTAGTGGCTTTTCCATATAAACAGCCAGTCTTGTCTCAAGTGCTGTATACTTTCCTAAAATCTCTCAAAGTTTCACAAAACCCAAAGCAGCAGCATCTGGCCCCGGTGTGCCTGTACCTTTTGCTGAGTAGCCCCGAGCTCAGCACTAGCGGCGGCTGCCTCGGTTCACAGCTAAGCCTTTCCCAGGTGCCTCCAATCTCAGCACAGGGGGCAATCATCCTCTGATCATTCTGTAGCTCATATCAAGTGGCCCCGGGCAGGGCACAGGCAGCAGCTGAACATGGCCTACAACAGAGCCCCTCCCAAGAGGCCCCAGAACCAACGCACCCAGTGGCCAGCTTCAGATCACACCAGCGTGCCACCCAACCACCTCCACTGATGGCCGATTTGTCAATTATCCTATAACTCGGCTACTCAGCTTAATTCTAGGTCATCAATGAGAACTAAAGCATGCACATGTCAAAATCAGACAGAGAATGTATGGAACATGACAATTTGGCTACGTGTGGACATAATGTGCCTTAGGGTGAGATTCTCTTTCTCAGGTAGCTAGCATTATTCTTAAGTTATCTTTTTGTATGTTTGATTTTTCTGGCCTCTTCCTATCTGACTTAAAAAAATATATGGGGGAATATTAAAATAAAAAAATAATCCATAGATTACAAAACATACTGGGAAACATCCATCATTTGATTTAGAAATAGTGCAGAGTTCACAGAGTATCGCAGTTCAGGAGGCAAAAATTGATATGTGCTGAAATCAGAAATGATTCTTTTAGAAACGAAGCTGACCAAGAATTCCAGCAGGACTTCTGCCCGAAGGAAAACGTGCTGGCTGCAGCCGCGGCCGCCCTGGGGGTGAGCCCCGCGGGGCCACACGGACATGGAGCGGAGCGTTTCTCACGCCGCGGTGTTTTCTTCCTTTTGTCTCCCGAATTCTACAGGGAAAGAGGAAATGCTATGACTTTTGAAAAGTATAAATAATGTCTTCGGTACATTTTGAGGAGTCCCAAGTTCTAAACGTTAATTATCTTGAAAGTCTCGTCTTCCTTTTTAGAAGCGCTTCCTTGGTTAAAATCTGGTTGCTTATTTGGACAGCACGATTCATCTTCCTTACTGCCTTCGTTGCTGGAAATTCAAAATCGAAGATGCACCTATGTCCTCTCCCAGATCTCGTCCACCCCCTGCCTTGAGGACAGGAACGCCATCCACTCAGTTTTGACAAGGCAGAAATTCGGGCCTCATGCTGAAGGCCACTCCCGTCCCCCGCCCCCACCAGCGCTGCGTTCACCTCCGGAACAGCCCTGTCTGCCCAGTTTCCTGTGTTTCTAGGACCGTCACTCTGACCCAGAGTCCTGGCGCCTCTCGCCTGGGTTGCTGCAGGACGTGCCCAGCTGTCCTGCCTGCCATTCCCTTCTTCCTGCCCCCCAATACCCACGACAGGAAGGCGCCGGCCAATGCAGACGCGGTCGCGCGCCTCCTGCGACCCGCATTCCCGTCACTCTCGGGTAAACGCAAAGAGCGGTCCTGGCGCTCAGGGCCCTGCACAGCCCGGCGCGCAGGGCCCTGCACAGCCCCGCGTGCCGCCCCAGCCTCACCGCACACCAACCTTCTCCCGCTCCCCCGGGGCAGCCTACCTGGCTCCCCTCGTCCTCGCCATGTCCCCCTCCGCCGCTGGGGCTTCGCCGAGCAGTGGCCTCTGTCGGAGCGGGGTTCAGGCGCCACGCCCTCAGCCCCCGCCCCTGGCTGGGATTCGCAGGGCCTCGAACCTTCTCTCTCTGGCAGCGCTGGGACGAGAGGCAGAGGTTTATGTTACTGTGCGTCAGGAACTGGGCCTTCAAGTGAGAAACAAACGCAAAGAAGTGTATTTATTTAGCATCCAACCTCTCAGATTCAAAGCAACGTTTCTAAACCACAAGGAATGTACACTTAAGGGTCCCCAAAGAGCCCGGGATTTTTCAGTAAGTGCGCGTCAGGTGTTCTCCAGCGGCAGACACCCCGGTTCACCTAGGCTGCTGCTGATGTGCGATATGGGACCTGGGGCGTTTTAACAGCTGTTCCAAGCAGCCCCTCCAGACAGATGAGAAAAGTGACTCTCAGAGGCGTCACAAATAGTCAGTGACAACGGAGTGGAATTGGTCGGCAGACCTCGCGGAGCACTGCACTCCGTTTTACTGTTTCTAGGTTCTCTTTTCATTTGTTCATGCCGTCTCTGCTTAAAACACTTACAGAAACAGAGCAATTAAAACCCGATTTCGTTTTCTGCGTCCCGGGGACCGCCTTCTGCCTGGTGACACCACACCAGTCAGCGGCGACTGTGAGCCCCTACGCGACGGGGCGCGTGCCATTGAAACCATGTCTTAGCGCTGCCTCGTCTCTGTGCGGGCTCATGCTCCTTTCCACTCTTGCTACGTGAGGTCCTGAAGAAGGGGCGTAGGAATGAGAACCCCGTCTCGCTCTCGTTAAGCTCTTGGGGAGCGAGGACTGTCCTCGGCCGCAGCGCAGCCCGAGCAATCGTGGGGGCTCACGCTAAGCCTCCTGGGGCTCCGGTCTCCTCACCGACTCCCGTCCCGCCCCCGTCTGCAGGTGGGCGCGTGGGAATGGAGCCGCACCGCCAGCGGCCTCTGGCTGGCTCTGGCCCACTAATTAGCTCTCGGAGCAGCCCTTGCAGCTCCGTTCCTTTCATACGAAGGCAAGCTAATGGCCAGCTCATACCCCAAACACTGACTTAGAAACACTTGAGCTTAAAAGGACATTGAAAACCATTTAGTTCAACAATCCACCCATGCAGGAGCAGCCTGAGGGAAGAGAGACTAAATTCATACTTGTGCTAAATGCCTCCAGCGCCCAGTTCCTGACGACCTCGCTCCCGTGAATGCTCTTTCGATAACAAGAATATTGTGTTCAACTCGGTGGTGTCCTTCATCAACACAGACGTGATTGTCTTAATGGAACAGGCCTGTAGCATCCTACAACTTTGCTTTGACAGTTCCGTGCAAAGCGTGTATGTGTCAAACACAGAGCATATGATGTATACCATCCGAGTCAGAATGAAAAATGCAAAATTTAGATTGTACGGTTAGTTGATCTTTCATTTTCTGTTCCTGTTAAGTCATAGAATAACAAAAAAGTAGGGAAAAAATGCTTGCTTTCTCTTTCAGATCTAAAAACCGACTTCTTAAACTGAGGTCATGGGGCAGCAGAGCACGTGTCACCCCAGCACCAGCGTGATAATGCCCGGCTTCGATGCTCTCAGTGGTCACTTGTTTGCTGGACGAGCCAGGAGATGGGGCCCGGCCGGTGCCCAGCTGTCACATTGTCTCTCTGGCTCTCTTGCTTTGGTAATGAGACCCCAGGTGCCCTGCAAGGTGTCTGGCAAACTCAGAAAGAGAACGACTTTTAAGAAAGGGCGGACAGACAAAAAGATTTGTTAATCACGTAACTTTTTGGCATTTGTCAGGCATTTTTGTACGGTCAGTAGGTTATTTTGTCTGTGAACTTGACTGTAATTGCACATTCGGATATACTCGTGTTTACATAAGAACCTCTCAACTGCGCGGACATCGAATTGCGATAGAAGTAGGTCCACCCGCCCATGCGATAAATCTAGGAAACTGGGTTTTCTGAGGTAGCACTTCTTTATATTTTCTTTGGCAGCATACTTGGCGGTGAAGAGCGTTAAATGTGGCACCTGTCACTGCCTATCTCGGTCCAACTTATACGATACTCCAGGCCACGCGGGAGGCTGCAGGGGGCCGAGCTCTCCGGTGCGCTCTGTCCGGGCGGTGCATGGTGGCCGGACGCTTCCTGCAGCCTCCAGAGGGCACGGGCTGTGGCGCCGACGTGACATGTGCAGAAGACATCGTCAGGGGGAGACGCTTTCCGCCGACGTAGCTCCAGCGACTTCGCTGTGGGTGGCCGCGTTTTGCACCGGGACCCTCCGCCTGTGCTCTCCGATGCCCCGAGCAGCTGTGGGCGGAGACGGGCCCCGGTCGCTTTACACAGCCCCTGACGACGTCCCGGCGCTGTCGTGCGTTTCCGCGTGCTTGCCTTATTCGCCCTGTCTGCGTGAGTCTTACCGATAATTGACGAGGCTTCGGTTAATCATCTTTCTCCTTCTTTGCTCAGCAGGTGCTCGGCTCGAAGGGCCTCTTTCGCTGAGGATCGATGTCTTCTCCCAGGTAACCCAGCACCCAGGACCCGGAACGCGGGACCATCGCGGGCAGGGGCGTCACCATGAACGACCACGGCGCTGTCGCGGAGCTCCTGCAGGAGTGCCAGCGCGCGCTGGACCAGCTGTCCCTGCGGGCGCCGGGCCCCGAGGGGCGCACGGACGACGCGCACTGCGCAGGTGAGGGGCGGAACCCCCAGGGGCGCTGCGCAGGGGAGGGGCGGGACCCCCAGGGGCGCTGCGCAGGGGAGGGGCCGGCGGGCGCAGTCCGCCCCCCACCGCCCGCCCGGTTTTCCTGCTCGGGGCAGATGACCACCGCGAGACCAGTGGGCTTCTGAGGCCGGGGAGGAAGCCCGCTCTGTCGCCGTGAATCGCTGTCAGTTCTGGCTTTAGGCTCCAGTAAACAGGAGCCGCGAGGAACGGTTTAGTTCCAGACGAACAAAGGGCCCGAGGGAGTTTCAGTTATTGAAAAATCGAGGCGACCCGTGAACGGTGCCACGGAGGTTTCCACACTGAGCTTTGCGCCGCATCAGTTTCCGTAGACGGCTGTGGGTTCCACAGACGTGTCGCCGCATCTGTCCGCCCTCTTTCGGGTGTCACCGCAGCTCGCCAGCAGCCGCACGCGCGTGCGAGACGAACGCGCGCTGTCCCCGCCCGCAGCGGCGTCGGGCGCCTGCGGCTTTCTGCTCGTGTCCCCGCTCGTGGCCTCGGTTTAGATGAGTCATCGGGAAGTTTCGGCCACGCTTGTCCCCTCGTCAGCGGCTGCCGAGAGGCGCCCTCCTGTCCTTAGACCTCCCCGTGGCGGCGGCGTACGCTCCCCCCCATTTCTGTGTGTCCCCTGTCATGTGCGTTTAATGTCATGGTGCGTGCGTGGTCCGCCACGCCCTACGAAGCGCAGGCTGCGTAACACGCGCTGTCCCCTCCGCAGCTGGCGGCGGAGTGGGGCCGGGACGCCCCGCCTGTGGCCGCCCGCATTCCCACGGGGGCACTGTCAGGTGTCCGTGCAAGTCTTAATTTTTATAACCTGTCGTTTGTGCCCCTTTCAAGATAAAACGCCCTACGCCCAGTCGTGTCACACGGGGGTCTGTGCGTTTTCTTTCTTTCCCGCTCGCCGGCCAGCCTGAGCGCCCCAGGGGCCGGCGGGGGCTGGGCGCCCCAACGCCCCTCCGCACGTCCTTCCACTGCAGGCGGCCTTCGTGTGTCAGCCCAGACTCCTCCCGCCGCCGTCCTCCCTGCTGAAAACAGGCCCCAGCTGGCTAGCGTTTTCTTCTTCTTCCCAAGTGCCCCGGAACAGGAGAAATAACGAATTTAGTCCCAGATGAAGCACTTCATGGCTGCAGAGTCTCTCAGCCCCCACCTTCGGGTCCGCTGCCTGGGCAGTGAGAGGTGACGGAGGCAGGGCTGACTGCTGGGCGTGGCAGAGCTGGCATCGTCCCAGCTGTAACCAGCCCCTGCGTGCTGTGTGGTGAAGTCTGATCCAGGGCTCTTCCCTGGCAGGTGGTTTCTGAGCAGCTCTAGCAGCAGGTCGCGTTGCCACCAAAGTGCCACCTGCAGGTGCTCCACGGCGAAGGCGTCAGGCCGGGCCACTCGCCGTGTCGGAGCTCTCAGTCAAACACTGCAGCTTCTCCTTCCTCCTCCCACCCCACACCTGCCCTCAGAAGGTGTCTTCATCAGCGTGGTGACGCAGCAACTTCCCCAGGGAGAGGCGAGGAGCTGGGACCCATGCAGAGATGCATTTGAAGCATATCCGAGAGACGGGCTCACGCACCTGCCGCACCCGACTGTCCTCGTCCGGCGTGGCCTGTAGGGAGGGGCGGAGGCAGAGGTGACTTGTAGAGAAGAGTTTCTCAACACTCACGAAGAGACTCGAACATGTTTAAACCGCTCAGCCCCAGAGTGTGGGGAAAGTCTTTGAACCCAGAAATCACACTTCTGCTGAGAACGACAGGGAAGAAACAGATGAAGAATCCGCAGAACGCGGTAGCCAGTTCGGCTCAGGGAGGACGAGAGGGCGAAGGTATCGACTGGCCCGTGGGTGTGAGACGCGGGGACCCGGGACGGTGGCACCACTCAAGCCAGAGCCCAGAGGGAAAGGGGGACGCGGAGCAAGGCGGCGAGTTCACTGAGAGACGCTGGGTCGGTGACGTCGACGAGGCAGGCACCGGACGCAGGCTGGCGGCCGTGGCCGAGGGTCCCCGGTCCCCCATCCCGAGCCCTGGGGCGTCACGCGTGCCTCAGGCCAGGCGTTTTCAGTCAGGGAGGTGACATGGGCGTGTGCCAGCTGCCACGCCACTGCCAGCTGGGGCAGTGAGTACGCTCACCGAGCGGCTGACACAACCCAGGCAGCCTCCGGCCACGCAGGTCAGTGTGCGTGTCAGACTCAAGGGCAAACCTCCACGCTCCCGGAGCTCTGGGACTCACCAAGGTTGCGTGCGGGACCTGGTCCTGTGTAAGTAGGCGTGCTGCCCGCCTGCAAGGTCGCCACATCTCCTGCTGGGACACGAGGCCACTGTGCAGTAAGCTGAGGCCATCTCAGATCACGGTGGGTTTTCGTGCTCATTTTCTGTCTTCAAATGCAGCCTCCAGTGAAAGCATGAGGTGACGGGGCCGGAGGAGACCGGGGTTGCAGGGGTGGACTCCCCGACCTGCCCATCCCGGCCCCGCCCCGTCTGGGATTCCACACCTTCCCGCCTGACTGCTCTGCTGCTGTAGGGCAAAGCTGGCCAGGGCCCCCCAGGCAACTTCTGGGGCTTCTCCTGGGAGCCTGCCCCCGCCCCCACCCCCTCCACATGGACCAGCCTGCCAGGCCCAGGAAAGCTTTTTTTTGCCACCGAGGTGCTTCATCATGTCGTTGGCAACTCGACAGCCTTTTCTTTGTCTGCAATTTCCTTACCTGAACTCTGACCTTTTCAGCTCTCATCCCCAGCGAGCTGAGGACCCTCGTCCAGGAGGCGAAGGAAATGAAGTGGCCTTTTGTGCCCGAAAAGTGGCAATACAAACAAGACATCGGCCCGGAGGACAAGACGAACCTGCAGGACGTGGTGGGCGCCCAGCTGCAGCAGCTACTGGTAAGAAGAGTCCCCCCCCGCCCCCGGCCCGGCGTCCCTCTGACCCCGCCGGGCACTCAGCCTCAAGTGTCTAACAGATTAAATTTCCCTGAAGCATGAAACGTCCCCCACCCCCGGTCACCTCTGCCACGGTGACTAATGTGGGGTGTAGCTTTCAGATCGGCATGGCAGGCCAGAGGACCTGCTGCTGAAAAGCCACACCAAGGACAGTGAGGAGGGGTGGCCGAGGGTGGCTGGGGGGCTAGCCGGTGACATTTACACCTCGTTGGCGGGCTTCAGTGTGTCTCACAGCATTTGTGTTTTGACACGCTGTTTTCTAAAAAAAAATTCACCACTGTTTCACCAACGTGACCTGCAGCTGGGTCCCTGTCTGCTCCCTGGGCCTTGGTTCAGGCTGTTCAGGATGCATCACGACAGAGTCATGACAGGCTCACGGGCGCCTGCCCCCGACGGCGGACCGGAACCGAGCTGGGCTCAGGCTCCAGGCTCAGGTTCAAGGCACACAGGGGCCCTGCGTTCCCACGTTCCCTCAGATGAGTGTCGAGGAAAGCAGTCTGTTGCTCATGTGCATTTTCTCCTCACATAAAAATATGTTTGTCTGGGGACCAGGACTTACAAGCAACGACAATATCCTAAAACTTTGAATTGATAGATTTACATGGGAGTGGGCTTCGGGGTCCTCCTAAAATAAACGTACAGACATCATCTTTTCCTTCAAAACGAAAATCCAGTAAAGACCCCTGATCCATGCTCACGCAATGGTGTATTGGCCGATCTAACAGAAGCAGTAAGACTCCCCCTTTCCACCCCGCAGAGGAGCAAGGTGAGGGGTGAGCCAGGTTCTGGGTGAGTGCGCTGGTCTCAGCGGGACGCTGTCACTCCGGAGTCTAGGAATAGTCGCACGCACGCCACCTCGTGTGAGCCTCGGCACAGGCCGGCAGCGGTTGTCACCGCTACCACCCCACGTCACAGGTGGGGAGCCTGAGCGCCGGGTGTCACCTGCCCAGGGCAGCAGAGCAGTGAGTGGTACAGCTGAGACTCGCAGCCCTTCCTCTGCCCCGCCGTGCCTGTCCCCCGAGCCCCAGGGCAACGGCCGGAAAGCACAGTGGACGCTGTGAGACACGGCTCCCCCGCGGCAGCGATAGACTGTCCCGCACCCCACCGCCCGCCCTCTGGCCCCCCGCACCAGATGGGCGAGTGCGGCTGCAGAGCTGAACCCCTTCTGTTGTACTTAACGCTTAAATCACTTTCTGCGTAAACAGCCCCGTGTGGCCGAGGCCGCTGCTGTGCTGGACGCTGCAGCTCGAGGGCGGTGATTATGATGCCTTCCGACTGCGGGCCAGGGTCGCCTGGAGACGTGTCGGGAAATGGAATTCCTGGGTCACCTCGGCTCTGTCAGTCGGCCTTAGACAAGCCCCCTAACCCCCGATGGCTGCAACGTGGGGTTCGGGAGCCTGTGTCCTAAAGGGAGGAGTGGGTACTGGAGGGGCAGGGCGGGGGGGGGCCTCGCGTGAGGGCCGCAGGAGGCCAGTCAGAGGAGGACGCTCTCCCCCGCAGTCCGGGAATTGCTGTTCACATGGCAGCCGATGCCCCGGGAGCTGAGGGCACGGAAAGCCATGTGACTCCGCTGGGTGGTGGCACGTAGGGGCCGTCGCTCCCAAGGAAGGCGAGAGCGGCCGCTTCCCAGAGCGGGGAGCCCTGCTTTCATCTTGGGCTTGGAGAATCTTTCTGAATGTCAAGCCCAGGCTGAGAGGCCAAGAGACAGCACAGCCCGCTTCTGAGTTGTAGTCCTGGTCCACCCAGAGCCCCTCACTGCCTGAGTGACATCAGCCGGAAAATGAGGTGGCAGTTGCAAGGAGCTGGGTCTTGCTGTGTTTGGGGCTTGGTGGAAGGTGGGCGCTCACAATTGTGGGGCCAACTGAGGGTCCGTTCATCATCCCTCCAGTTTCTTGCCCTTCCGTGCACGCGAGTCACAACTGGGGAAACCGAGTCACACAGAGTTTAAGAGGCTTATGCCCAGGTCGCAGGGTCACTGGGTGGCAGCTCTGAGATGGGTCCCTCTGTACTTACCCTGCAAGGCTCTGCGCTCTGCCTGGTCCCTCCAGCTCAGCCAGTGGGGCCGTGAACTCAGCACCCACACCCCAGGAGCCCCTGGAGCCTTCCTGCGTGTGAGGCCCCTGCACAGTGCTGGCTCTGTTTGGTAAACACCAAGAACTCGAGCACCCTGCGAACTCGCTGCTTTTAACACCTGAGCTTGTTAACAGTAACCGGAGTAAACGCCACGCTTTGTGGGTCCCATTGTGTCCCGTCATTCCGTCGGACACAGTATCAGACTTGCCTGAAGCTGGATGGCCAAGTTGAAAGGATCAGTTATTGTGAGATTCTGTTTTCACATAAAAAATAGTCACAGACTGCCGAGTCTGTCCTCTCACTTACCTTGGCTCTTTTTACAGTTTTTTGCCCCATAAATCTAAGCTTTCCTCACTTTTTTTCTTCAAGGAATTCTTCCCATAAAAACGTTTTCCCTCCACATTTAAAATTAGCATTACACTGAGAAACAGCGTGTCTTTAAGGTAATTACACAAATGATAGATCAAAGTTCAGTGCAGAATGCTGAAGAAAAAGGCAAGTCATAATCAACTATTTTTCATGGTGCCCAAGTTGGTGAAATTCAGGGCCATGTACAATGTTAATCTCTCAGGCTGAACCTGCTGGAGGAAAACGATGAGTTTAGTGCTTGGCCCCTGTCCTGCGTCGCCGCCCGCACTGCCCGCCGTGGCTGTGTGGCCACAGACAGGGATTTACGGCCGGGCCGGCCTCCCGCACTGTCCTGAGAGTGTCCCTCCCAGAAAAAACGCCTGTGGACCAGCCCCGAGGAGCCGGGAGACGGCAGGTTGGTGCGGCCACGATGCACGGGCCACGCGTGCGGTGCTAGGCCCGCTCCCCAGGTAGGTGGGCCGTCGCCGAGATGATACCGAGTATTTATTGCCGAAACATCTGTTGATAGCTGCAGCTGCCCTGTGGGACAAAGCGTATCGTGGGGTCGCAGGCCGTAGGGACCCCACAGCCTACCTCACGCTAGTCCCAGACCTTTCAGCGGCGTCCTCCGGGCCGGGGTTACCAGCCTCGTCACCGCTCCTCGGCCACCGAAATGCCCCCCGGGCTTTGAAGTGCTATTTCATCTTCGGCAGTGATTTATATTCCGGGGCCATTGTGCTGTGGGAAGGGGGGAACCTCTTTTGTTTTCTGTTTAATTGTATATCGCCTGACACTTTGACCTGTATTATTAGTATTAGTCAGAAAAAGGATTTTCTCCTTCTCTTATTTAAAAATAAAATTTCAAGGCAAAGCCAGCTCTGCTTTGGGCCCTTTCTCTCGGAACAATGTTTACTTCTGAGAGGGAGAGATGAAAAGCTCGGGCGTTTTCTTCAAGTGTCGGAGGAGGGCATTTCAGTTTTTGAAAGAGAACAGTGAAGCTCTTATAAATATCATTCAGCAGAAGCTTTGATGGGTTTTTCAAAAGTGTCGGAGGCATTTAGCTTCTGTTTGGCTGGGTTTCAGGCCCCGCGCGGGAAAGCCCCTCGCTGCTCAGGCTCCAGGGGCCCACGGCCAGCTCCGAGCGGACACCCCCTTTTGTGTTCAGCAACTCTCACTTCTCTAGAAAGAACAATTTCTACGCAATTAAAAGAAAATATGAAAATAAAGCTTCTGAGAGGGAGACAAAGGCCGAGCCCGGGCGGGCCGAGCGCAAGGCCAGGGGGAATTGTGCGCCAGGCCCCGCGGTGCGGTCTCCCTGCCGACCGGGGGTCCCCGTGCCCCAGCCCGTTTCTGTGCAGGGCGTGTGTCCTCCGCAGGGCACACAGGGCAGCTGCTGTCGCTGGCTGCAGCGCAGCCCAAGGGGAGGGAGCCGGGGGCGTCTTTGCCGTTTCTTTTCAACTCACGACCATGAACGTGGGTCCCCTCGCAGCCTTTCTCCACACGTATGTTTGGAAATATCTGTTTCCTTGTAGTTATCTAAAGAGAGACCAATAAATAAATATTTAGTTGCTTATGCTATCATGGGTGAAAGATCTTTGCGGATGAATAGTCTGATAAATTTGGCTTTAGAATAATTTTTTCTAATACGTCTCGTCAGATAACCTTGGTGCCTTTAACACGTTGATGTTTTCATTTTTGAACTGC
The DNA here is from genome assembly GCF_902729225.1 of Pteropus medius. Classification (NCBI taxonomy): domain Eukaryota; kingdom Metazoa; phylum Chordata; class Mammalia; order Chiroptera; family Pteropodidae; genus Pteropus; species Pteropus medius. The sequence goes on from NW_024352148.1 coordinate 161,624, forward strand.
TCAAAGGGTCCAGAATTGAAACACAAACAAATGCAGAGCTGTACGGGGTTCGAAGGCCAGATAGTGTGGGGTGCTCGGTGGAGCGGGAGCTTCCTCCTGGGTCAGAAGATGTCCTCAGAGTCTGGAAGAACCAGTTCCCGCAGGCTGCAGATTTCACACTGATAACGGAGGGGACGAGAGAGAGCCGTGGCCGGCGTCACTGGATTATGATCCTTTAGCAGCCGATTTTCTCAAATGAGGTTTTCATCTTGAGCTGTGTGCTTTCGAGTTTTAATCACTTAGGTCTTTTCCATCAGGATGCAAAAAGCAAAGTGAACGCAAACTGCCTTCACGCCTCCAGTCAGCAGAGCTCTACTGGGTATTGATATGTGATGTAGAGAGAGGCCCAAGGGAGCAGCGGGCCCAGCCCGTGTGCTCGGTCCGCTACCTGTCAAAGGCCCGTGTCGGTCCACTAACCTCCTAACACGTGGCTGGCAACAGCTTCTTCCAGTCCCCACAGGCTGGGTCACATGACCCGCCTTAGCCAACAGCAGCCGGTTAGAAGTGCCGTGTGCCAGGCCCCCGTGGTCGTGAGCCTCTGTGTGGTTCCGCAATGGGCACTGTCCAGGGCCGGGGAAGGAGCAGGGCCACCCCTCAGCGGCAGGCGGGAAGGACGGACCCGTGGGGCAGCCTCGGGGCGGGAGCCACGCGGCCTCTGGGGCAACACGGGGATATCACAGTGCAGCCGGAAGCCGTGCTGAGACACGAGCCCATCCCTTAGTCGGCGCCTCATAGTTCAGCGGTCCGGGCTTTCTATGAGACTGTATCACGGCGGGGCGGACCCTTGTCAATTAAGCACCATTCTGCTCGTACGGATGTGATTCCAGCGGTGAGAACGGAGTCCCGCGGGCTCCGCTAAGTGTGCGTAGCTGCGGACATCCCAGCAGGCACCATTAAGCTCTTAACCCTTTCCGTGACAATTATCGCTTTAAGGGTGAGTGAAAAGCCCTAGGGACAATGGGGTCCCAACCGTTCCTTTGGTCTTATATGTCTGCTGCTATTCTGGTACGTGGTTTTGGTGACAGCGACGACCTCGACCAAGTTCAGACAGTGTGGGCGCAGGTTAAGGAGCCGACACGGGGGCCGCTCTGCCTGGGTCTGATGAGTCCTAGTCTGTCCCGTATCGGCCGTGTCACCCTGGACAACTCACCTAAACTGCTGGCTCTATCGAAGTAACTACATCCCGACTTCGTAGATTACCCGGAGGATTGTTGAGTGGAGAACGTGGAAGCTTAGAGCAGTGCCTGGCACATAACACATGGTAGCTGCCTTATGATATGAGCTAAGTGACAATAGGACCTGGCCTAGGGCCAGATGGAGTACGGTCACAGCTACATAATGGAACGTAACATAGTTGTAGTTACGCGGCGAGACAGACGCTAAGATCAAATAGAGTAATCGAGCCGCCATCTGCATTTTACTAACAGGACATCGAACGAAGAGGGGGGGTTTTCGGAGTTACCCACTGACACACGCAGGCGGCCTTCCAGCAGTGCAGACCGCGTCACACCCCAGACACCACGTCGCCGATGCACCCGGCAGATGCTCAGTAAACACTTTTCTCACTAAGTCACGTGCCAAGAACCGCCTGCAGCATCATGAAGCTGCAGCTGCAGGTTCGCTCCGTTCATGGACTGTTGCAGCAACGCGTCCCCGTTTTGGGGGTCACGCTCACGGGTTCCAAATCGGCTGGCTCTGCCCTCAGCCAGGCATCACAGCGACTGGTGCGGACTTGCTCCTGCTTTTCATTTTATGTGTTTTTTCCAGTGGGGAGGCCCTCTAGAAAATACAGTTTTGCTGTGGTTTCATGGGCATTTTCACAGTTGGCAAAGAAGAAATAAGAACCCCAATTTCTCAGGCTTCTCTAAGACTTCCTTTTCACTGCACGTAACCATGACAGTGGCACCCATAACACATATTTTTGTAAAAATATGAACTTTATGCCCAATGATAAAAGTCCATACTTTTCGAGCAAGCTAACTTGCAAAACGAAATACCTTCTGTCTGCCTTACTGCCTACTTCAATCGTCTTCAATTATTTGGTGTTTTACTGCTCGAAACACAACTGATCAATATTTTCACTTATGCCTCGTATAACAAATCATGATCTCAAATCTGAAGCAGTACCGAGGCCGCCACGCGTGCATTTGCTAAAGCGAGCGACTCGGGGCAACGGCAGGAGAGCCAGGCAGCAGCCACCCCCTCAGCGGCTCACTGAGCTGGGGCAGCAGCCGCGCGGCGGAGCACTTGGGAGTGGACGGTCAGTGCCAACGGGGCGCTGACCTAGGGGGAGACAGGAGATGAGCAGATAAACGGAAACGTGTGATTTACCATCGGAGGCTGACGCGCTATGAGGACAGACACAGCAGTCTCGAGGGACAGTGAGTAGGGACAGTGGCCTGAGGGGGCCACGCCGAGCGCGGGGCGGAGTGGGGGAGCCCAGGCAGAGGCCCAGGAGGCGCAGGCCTGGCTTGGTGCAGGATGAGCAGGGTGGCTGGGGAAAAGGGAGAGACCGTGAGGGTGAGGGGAGCCAGCGCAACGTCACGGGCCTTGCGGGCCTGGGACAGATTTCGGTTCCGCGGCAGGGGCGACGGGGGCATACGGGCTGCGGAGCGGGCAGCGGCATGCCACGAAGCGGTGCAGCTCTGATGCCCCTATGCGTGGCTGAGGAGGAGGAGCCCCGGCGGAGCAGGGAGAGGAGTCCTGGCAGGAGGCTGGTGCCGATCTGCTGCGTCTACAGAGCAGCGAGGACGAAGCGGGGATGACAAGCGGAAGGTGGCGTAAAGCCAGCGGCCGAGACAAACGGGGACAAACGAGACTGACGGGGCGACAGCGGTCACCAGACGGTCCCAAAAGTGGAAACCCCACAAATTTAACGACAAGTGGACACCCAAAAAAATTACAGAAGAGAGGGAGGCAGATCACAGCGTCGAGTCTCAAGGTCGGTCCCGAGCGCACGGGAGAGCGGCCGCCTTGCGAGACGGGTGCGGACGCTGAGGACCTGACTCCGACGCGAGGCCCCCGTGTTTTCTCAGCAGTGAGCATGGTTGGAACCGCCAGACGCGAAGGAAATGGACTGTGGTGAAGGGTCAAGGACGTATTTCCCCCGTCACTCCACTGGCACGGCGGGGTTGGAGAGGCGGACGGGGCGGTCGATGGCATAGCAGGAAGGTGCCGGCCAGTGGGCTTGCGGGTTGGGCTTTCGAGGAGGGGGCCGGGGGGTGCGGGGAGGTGGAGGCCAGAGAGCCGAGCGCCTGGCCTGATGCTGACCACAGTGCCGCTGAGACGGCCAGTTCTAAGGCCGACTGACCACAGGAGTGAGTGACAAGGTCGGGCTGGAACGAGACCACGCAGATAAGGGGGACACGGCAAGCGTGCCGGTGGTCGTCGGTGTGGATATCGAAGTCGCCGGGGGTGGCACGTGGGGCCTAGCGGAGGCCGGGACGGGGGACGGCGTGCAGGCATGCGGGCCAGGCTCGCGGGAGCCCGGGGCGGCCGTCTGTTTCCACACTGTTCTCTTCTCCTTTGAATGGACGGCCGACGCCAGTGTCAGTGGGTGGGGGAGGGACAGAGGGACAGAGGACGGTGTTACCTGAGGTGCTGAGACACAGAAAAGGTTATGGGTGTTTCCCGAGAGGACGAGGCCCGAAACGGGGGCCCCGGGCACAGACCTTCAGACAGCTCCGTGTCCTGCCTCGGTGCGAGGGGACCGGCCGGCCCGGTCACATTCGGGCCCACTGGCCCCCGGCCACCCGTTGGCCTGATGGACCGTTTGCCTCTCACTCTGCGGACGCATAACTACGCCGGTGGCAGCCCCGTTTCGGCTCGTTCTGCTGACTCCCCCCCACCAGCCCCCGGTTTGCTGGGCGGCAGCAAGTTCCCTTCCCCAGGCTCCCGCCGACCGCAGGACCAGATGGCTTCTGCTCCGAGTCCCCTGGCCACCTCCGTGCAGAACAGCGGCCACCGTCACGGCTGTGAGCACATCAGGCTTGGAGCTGGCGGCTGGGCCCAGACTGGGCGCTCACACGAGGGGCCCGAGAACAGCACACGCATCCCCAGCTGCTGTGCCCGAAGCCTCACAGGCCCGTGAGCGTTTCCCGCGGGGCGTAAGTCCCTCCGTCCTGGGCGTGGGGCGTGCGCGGCATTCGCGGCCCGTCCCTCACAGGCCCCGCGCACCCCCTGCCCACGCCATGTATTCCCGTTGACACACGTCGCCCCGCGGGAAACACGCTACCTGGCGGCTACGTGGACCAGCGCCCTGAGCCGGCCGCGAGGGAAGCTGAGGCGGCGGCTTCTGTTTGCCTTTCATCTCGAGTAATTCAGTGTTGGTTCAACACTAAAGTCCTGTTCCTGTGACACTGTGTCAGATGGTCGCGTTTTGAATCCTCTGTGATGGCCAGTCGGTCGCGGGCCTAACACCGGGCCGGGCACAGCCCTGAGCCCCTCCCCGCACCTCACTCCCACCCCGCGAGTCCAAGGCCCGGGTTTGGGCTCGTTCTCAGCCCCGTTCAGGAGTCGGTGCTCGTCTGTGGGACTCTAGTGGCGTCACCGGGCACGTCCTCCCCGTGGGGATGCCCCTCAGTGTCGTCACCACCATCACCACTGTCCTGGAGTCCGAGCCCCTCGCCTGGGGACATTCGCTGGCTGTGGTGGCCTCGGCTCTGCTCCCCAGGAATGCACACTCCCCCCCACTGGGCAGCGGGCGACAGTGGGTGGAGGCTGTGGGAACGGAACGCAGCCCCCTAAGCCGCGGGTGGCACTTGGCCCGTGCGTCCCCAGCACGGGAGGTGACAGGAGTGTCCCGCACGGGCTGCCCTGCGCCTGGCGCCCCGGGCCGGGCAGAGACACAGGCCAGGCTGGACGAGTCGGAGGCGGCCGTGCAGCTGCGAGCTCCAGGACGGGGCACCCCCGCCAGAGTCCCACAGCGCCATTGAAGTGCTATTTTCCTCCTGAAGACACACAAACAGATGCAAACTTCTGTAAACACTTTAGAAATGAATTCAGTGAGTTTGGCCTCTCGGCCGCGCTCGATAGCTGACAGAAAAATGTCTAATTAGTGCAAGTGGGGATAATAGGGCCACTTGGAACCCTTCCGCCCCCCTCCCAGCCTACTTTCCAAGGGACTCAAAGGGCCTTTGTCTGGCGGGTCACCCTCTCAGGCTTTTGTGCTCCACGTTAAGAGGGAGGGGGAGGGGCGGGGGAGCGGGCGCCGGCCTCGCCCAGATGCGGGGGGCGTCCACGCAGGGCGCGGGCTCGGAGGTGTCTGCCTGGTGGCTCCCAGGTGCCGGGGGACGGGCCTGGGCACAGCCGAGCGCCCCGCACGCACACGGTGGGAGCCGCCTTCAGCCGCAGCTCCTGGGCTCCTGCCACGGAGCCCGCCCGGCCCCCGTCCTGCCTGTGTCCTGCGCCATCGCCCCAGCGCCGGGGGTGGGAGGACGCTTTTAAACGGCAGATTCAGCCCTTTTCTGAGACGAGCCTCGGAGATGGCGCAGGCACCACCTATTCCTTGCTCTTCACCCTCGAGCGCTCCGGGGCGTTACTTTGGGGCTGTCCCTGCTCACGATGTCGTCACGCAGTGAGTGGGCGCGGGCCGCCTCCTGCTCCCCGCCGTCCCCCCGTCGCGCATCGTGCACCTGCTGTGGGCCGGGCTGTGTGCTGAGCTGTCGCCCCGTTTCCTCTAATCCTGAGATGGCACTGCACAGCCCGTGTCCCCCGCAAGGGCACGGACAGCCCGACAGGTCGGGCATCTCGCCCCAGCAGGAACCGAAGGCAGGACCCGCGGTTTCGGCTCAGACACCGTACTTCCCATTTCCAGAACCCTGATTCGGATGGGTCGTTTTTTATATCTCCCATGTCCCTAATTCCACCTGGGGTTAGTTCCTACCGATTTCTCCGCAGCACAGGCTTTGTCACCCCTGGTGACTTCTGCCTGGATGGGACAGCCCTTGAGACGGGCCCTCTGTGTGCCTGTGGCTGTTCTCGAGCTTGTTCTGGGGCCCAGCCAGGCTAGGAAACTCTTTGGCCCTTTGCAAGTCGCTTCTGAGCTTTCAGAGTGGGCCACAGCCGTCTCCCCTGTGGGCGACCCCGCCTCACCGCCGGGGCGGCGGCCCTGTGCACACTGCACCCCACGCCCGTGACAACAGCGTTTCCGGCTCTGGCAGGCCACAGGGAAGCCCCTCGAGCGGGGCCGAGGGCACGGAGAACTCGGGGCTCCGCACGGCCGCCGGGGTGTGCAGCGGTGCGGCTTCTATGGGGAACAGCACGGCGGGTCCTCAAAGAATTAGAAATAGAACCGGCCTGTGGCACAGCAGCCCCTCTGAGCGCCGTCCAGAGCAGTGACATCCGTACCGCGTTCACAGCAGCCGAGGTGGAAGCAACCCACACGCATCCCTGCACAGACGGACGAGCGAGGGGACCGTGGTCCCTCCACGCAAGGGACTGTCATTCAGCCTGGAAAAATAGGAGGTCCTGTCACCTGCTACAGCACGGAGCAGCGTGAAGACGCTGCCAGGCGAAGGGAACCGGTCACGAGAGACACGGGCACCGTGCGAGGCCACGCGCGCCAGGCACCGAGAGGCAGCAGATTCGTGCACAAGCCGCGGACGGTGGGGGCCGGGCCGGGCCGGGGCGCAGCTCCGCGTGTGCGGCTCGGGCCAGGCCCAGAGGCCGGCTTCGCAGCAATGCGAATGCACTGGGCCCCGCTGAGCCGCGCACTTAGAAACGCTTAGGGTGGCAAAGTTTACGCTCTGTGCTTCTGACTGCAGCGAAAAGAAAGATAGGAACGGGAACTCCCGACTCCCCCATTGACGCTGCGACTTTGGGGTGCCCCTGACCCTCTCAGCTCCGTGTCCTTGCCTGGCTCAGATGTTTTAGTGACTGTGAGATTAAACGCGAAGACGTGTGCGAACGTTTTTTGTAAAGCAGAAGGCGCCGTAAAGATGAAAGGCGCCGTTGTCAGGGACGAGGGTGCAGGACGGCCTCCGGGCTCAGCTGCCTCTAACGCCGAGTCCCAGAGGTGCCCCCGCTACCCTGAGACCGAGGCGGGGCCTGGGACAGGGGCAGGACCAAGCGCCAGCACGTGGACGGCACCACAGGGTCGGCGCCCCGCCGTGGCTGTCCGAGCGCTCTCGCGGGGCCCGGCCCGGAGCCGGGCGACGGCCGACGGCGAGGGAGCCTGGCGGTGGTGGAGGCCGCGCGCGGGCTCTGCAGACGGGCAGGGGCTCGGCGCCGTGCCCAGGAGGGCTCCCGGTGGCCACGGGCCCTGTCAGCAGAGCTGGGCGAACACACGAGCCGCAGCTTCGTCTTCCATCTTTTAGTTTACAGTTGACGAATGTCACACGAATGAGACGTTGTCATTTGAAACTTGTGCTTTTCAGGCGCACGGTTTACTTAACAGGCCTCGTTTCAGTCTGTCAGCTTTTTATGTTGGAAGGAACAGAGGCTCACGCGAGCAGACTCGTAGCACGGGGCCCATGTCATTATGAAGACGCACAGACAAAAAGGAGGCCTGTCACTCCGAGACGAGGACCGTGCCAGGGGGACTTGGCCCCAGGCCCGCCCTTCCTGGGCCTGCAATCCGGGCGTGCCCGTACGGGTGGCTTCGCTACGCTCTACTTTCTGCCCCTGCAAACGCCTGCGTTTGGCAGTTCAGATTAGTAAGTTCCGTTTTTCCAGCTGGGCCAGAGAGCTATGGGTACTCGCAGCCTGGCCTTGCTCGAGGTGGGGGTTGGGGAGATGGGGTCAAGTTCAAGTCACAAAATACATGCTGCTCCAAAGGCAGGCCCGGGGGCTCGGGGAGGGTGGTCGTGTGCCAGGCGATGACTGCGCAGAGCTTCGCGAGGATCCGGGGCGGGGAGTCATTTCTCCCTCCTGAGTTCTGGTGTCACTTAACAAGCCTCAGGCGGTCAAGAGGTTACGTGCTCCCTTTAATTCTGGAAGGTGTGACCTTGTGCTAGCTCAGGGGTCTGCTCCCTCAGCCCAAGTCTCGGCAACCCGCCCGTTCGGTCACGGGACTGGCCGGGCTGGGCAAAGCGCCTCCCACGGTGGCTTTGGAGCTGAGACACACGACGTTCTGAGCAGCAAGGAGCCCGTGTCCTCCAGACGTTGTCGCTCTGCCGGGGAGCCCGCACTCTTCTGCCCAAGTTGCCAGCGAGGGGTCCCCCAGCAAGGGGGCGAGGGGCGGCGGGAGGGGGCAAGGCCAGGAGCCCAGAGACAGAGGGACACTTTCCACGCTTGCTCTGCGTTGTCTGAATTTAATAACAGGAAATGCGTGTCTGCCTAATTCCAGAAACACTTGGGGAAAGGAAGGGAAGGAACGGTCTGCCCCAGGCTGAGCGGGACGCGCCTTCTCCTCACGGCTCGGCTGCCGGCCGCCCGCCCGCCGTCCCCTCTGCCGGGCTCACCGTGCCCCTCGGTGTCCTCCAGGTGTCCTTGAAGGCCTCCATCCTCGCCGGGGACTGTGCCACCGCTGCTGCCATCGTGTTTCTGAGCGACCGGCTCCTGTACGGGCTCGACTTGTCCTCCCAGCTCCTGCAGGTGGCCAAGGGGCTGCATAGGCTGTGGCCGGACATGCCGATGGCCCCGCAGGTAGTCATCCGCCAGGCCCGAGTGGCGGTCAACACAGGTAGGTGCCCTCCCGTGGGGGTGGGGGCCGGGGCCTTCCAGCACCAGCGCAAATGGCCAGATTAGAGTCCCCCCCGTCCCTCGGCTGCCCTGTCCCCTTCTGCAGGGCCACCTGGTCGTGCTAGCAACAGAGCTGGCAGACCCCTGCAGCAATCCCAGGCTCTGTCACCCTCGCGACACCAGGCTGTACCCGCTGGGCCTTAAACGGTCCCCGTGTCCCTCTGTCACTGTGAATGAAACGAGAAGGGAGGCTGAGGCTGACTAGGGCGTGGCGGCCAGGAGGGGCACAGTGGAGGCTGCGTCCAGAACTGCAGTGTCTGCTTCCCGGGACATGCTGTCCCGTCTCCAGGCATGAGGACGAAGGCGGCGATGGACGGCAAGCTGCCTCCCCAGGGAGAGAAGTGGTGTGTTCGAACCATGTTGGCCGTCGTTACTGCGTTGCTAACTCTGGTCTTTAAGGGGTTCAAACAGCTTCGCTTCATTTCCTTTGAAAAGGAACCGCACTGACTGCGCTGGACGTGGCAGTCGCTGCGGGCCGGAGCGGGCAGGGCGGGTGGCGACGGGCGTTTCCAAAGCCAGAGTTCGTTCCCTCTCGAGACCTTGCGGCTGCGCCGAGTCCTGTCAGTTACTCTTCCAGCATAACTGGGGACAGAGTTGAACCTGGGAAAGCGTCTCCTGTCAAATGTCCCGGATGTGGGACACTTTATAATGTTCAACCTAACAACCAGTGCTCCTTCTGAAGGTGTGGGGGGCTGTGCGGGGTGAGCCGAGTGCCCACGGCCCCGAGGTACAGAGAACTTCAGGAGGGGACTGGCCTGGCAGGTGACAGCAAGGCCACTGTCACCAAGGCGGACGGCGTAGGAGTGAGGGGCAGATGCTAGCGAAGAGGTGCCAGGGGTCCCAGGCCAGGCCACGAGGGGCTTAGCGGCTCCTGCGGGGAGGGGGCAGGGAGTGGACGACTGCCTCCCCCCGATGGACAAACGGCCGGAAGTTCAGCCTCCCGAGCGGTGGGAGCCAACGTGAGCAAGAGATTCAGAAGGAGCCTCCCCAGGCCCTGAACACTCCCTAACAGCACGTCGCCACCCCCCCAGGTCCGCTTTTGCCTTGCGAGCCATGTCTGCAGTGGGCGGAGCCTTCCGCGGCCGGCCACCCCCGTCTCAGGCCCTGCCACCCCCTTCTTCTCCCTGTTACCCGTGATGCAGCTGTTGATCTTAAACGTTCCCAAGAGAGGCCGCGGTCCCTGTGGGACGTGTGGCCCGTGAAGCAGGCACTGCTGCTGCTGCTCAGAGCTTGTGCTCAGAGCTGAGCGCGTGGCATTCGGTGGCTTCTTTTCAGGGAAACTTTTGAAGGCCGAGTACATCCTGAGCCGTCTGATCAGCAACAATGGAGCGACAGGTGAGCTGGCTCCCACCCTGCCAGAGTGCCGGCCCGCAGAGGGCCAGTGACCCAGAACCACCGGGCATGGACATCGCCAGGGCTGGAACAGGCCTGCCGCCGGCGGACGGCATGGCTTTGGCCAGGCTGTTGACTTTATGTCTCCATTTTCTCTGCTTAGAAACAAAACAAAACACAACAGCCGAGCCTTCTCGTACCCACTGTGTCCTGTGGGGAGTGTCACTAACACGCAGTGTGAGAGCAGATGACGGGCCCCAGGAGCAGCCTCCCAGGGGGCTGCGCAGGGGGAGCTGGGCGCTCAGGAGGGTGCGCGCAGGGCTGCATGGGTTCAAACAGTTTGGAAATACATTTGGCTCCATAAGAACTGTAACAAAAAAGGATTTTTGACGTTTAATCACATGTGAAAGGAAGCTCCTAACGGTTAGGTTGGAAGTGACCGAAGCCTCCAGACAACTTGTCTGACTTTCTGGGTATTTAACTCAAATACCCAAGTTTCTCAAAATTTGACTCTCATTTCCAGCAGACCTTCAGGCTCAGGGTGCTGGGTGAAGGCCCACGCACCTTGGCACCTGCGGACATCGCCGGGGGTGGGAGGGCGTGTGGGGTACAAACACTGACCACACACCCTCATTTGTGGCTGCCCTCACTGACACACAGCACACACACTTCCCATCTTCCATGCCCTACACACGCACGCACACGTGCACAAGCACGTGCACACACAAACATGCACATGCATGCACACACACAAAATATGCAAATGTGCACACAGGCACACACATAAACACATGCACATGTAAACATGCACACATGCACAAACATGTGCACACACATGCACAATAATCGCTTAATCTACACACACATTACACCACACACCAAAACAAACATGCATACACAAACAATGCCGACATGCACACACACACGTGCACAAACACATGCATGTACAAACATGCACACACAAACCCATGCACAAATGCACGCACACGCACACACGCACACACAAACGTGCACACACAAACATGCACACATATGGATTCAAAGCTAAGGCAAAAAGCAGAGGGTCACGTGACAATAAAGAGGGGGTGTGTCAGTGAGTGACTCCACCACTGGCAGTTTCCGGCACCGCCTCCCCCACCCTGGCCCTCTCTCCGCTACCAGGTCTCTGCAGGAGGCGCGACCGTGAGCACAGGGCAGGGGCCTTGCCGACCCTGGTGCAGTGTGCCCATGGGTCCTGACACCCAGACTAGCCGAGTGGGGGTGGGCCGGGTCCCACCCTCCTGAGACAGCCGGGCGGCAGGGGCATGGACACGGTGGGCTCGCCAACCTGCGAGGCCTCGGGCAGAGGCACTGAGGCTGAGACCTGGGCGAGGGGGAGGGTGGTGGCCTCTGGGGCAGAGGCCACGCAGGGTCAAGCCACTGCCAGAAGGGGCTTGGGGTCAGCGCGGCGGGCACAGGACAGGGAGCAGGCCGGGAGCGGGCACGCCCTTCCCAGGGGACCTTGGGCCTCACTGAGCGCGGCGGTGTCTGTGTGGCACGTGCTCTCGGGGGCAGCTGTGAGCATCACTTTAGTTCAGCAGCTGCTCCTGCGACAGCCCAAGGCCAAAGTGCTTCTCGTCCCTCTTTCGCCGCAGGCACCTGGCTGTACAGAAGGGAGAGTGACAAGGTCCTCGTGCAGTCGGTCTGCATCCAGATCAGAGGGCAGATCCTGCAGAAGCTCGGTGCGCCCCTCACGCCTGCCCCCGAGCCCCGGAGGTCGCCTGCAAGGCCTCACCCGGATCTGCGGGCCGAGTCTGGCTCACACTGTGAAGCCTACTTCCGTTAGTGTGCACGCTGAAACTTAGGTCCCCACGAAACATTTTTCGGTCGAGTTCCGTAAAAGAAACTTAGCTGTGTATATTGTGGCTGTTAACCGTGGGGTTCCCGCGGTGGCCTCTGGCAGCTGGCTCTGCCTTGGGCAGGACTCCGCGTGAGCGGTGACACCTGCTCTAAAGCAGCCCTGACACCTCACCCGCCTGAAAGATCTTCGGAGTTTTTCAAGCGGTTTACAGGACCCTAAGTGTACTTTAAAGTGCAAACTAAAGTCTCTGAAGATAACAGAGGATGGGAATCACGGTCTGTGTGGATGATGGAGGCGATTATTTGTGTATTAGTCTACATCACACGTCACACACAATCGCTCTTCCTGCTTCCCCACGAGAGCGGGAATTGTCCGTGTTCGACCCGCTGGACGCGGACTGCTGGTGGCTGTCCATCTGACCCGGCCCCCCGTTTTCTGACAGGCTCTAGTGTTAGTTTTCCAAACCATTTTCCGTCGGGAGGGGGAAGCCGTAGCCGTGGACCGCTCCGCCCTTCTCTTCCAGGGATGTGGTGCGAGGCAGCGGAGCTGGTCTGGGCCTCGATCGTGGGCTATCTGACGCTCCCTCAGCTGGATAAAAAGGTCGGTGTCGCGCCTTCTTCCTTCCTCCCTGCGTTCGTCTTGGGTGGTCGTCCCCACGGCACAATTCCGTTTACCGCTCAGCAGCTTCGTTGGTCCCACTGTCATCGCTTCCGCGTGGGCACAGGACTGGGAGCGGCTGATGGCTTCCCCTGTGACGGCTCTGCCCTCGCTTAGAGCTGGAGCCCTGGCACGCATCTCGTGTTTCTGTGTTTATTTCTGAGTATCTGCTGGCATACTCACTTGGGGCGAGCCATCCACCCGTTTGGTTGTACGCGTAGCCCTTGCATGATTCCACAGCAAGGCTGAGACGCCAGGTCGCTCCCCTGTAAAATCCTTTCCCCGGGTAAGTGAGCGGATTCCAGTTCTGCGCCCGGGAAAGTGAGCAGCGGCGGCGGCGGTCCTGCTTGGTGCGCCCATGCCCTGTGACGCGTGGGCACTCCCCGTGGCCGAAGCACCCGGCGGTCACGCTGTGTCCGCGAGCTGGGCCGACGCCGGTGGAATGCGGGGACTCCCGCCAAGGCCACTACGGGACGGTGTGTCTCCACCAGGCCGGTGTCCTCAGGAAGCAGTGGTCTCTCAAGCCGTGTGGCATCCAATTTACTGTGGTGACCCATGTCACCGTCACAATGATAAGAGCGGGGGTTTGTGTGGGGGCTGGTCGTGGCCCGTAAGCTGTGAGCTGAGAGCGACGACCGGCGGAGAATCCAGTCTGTCGTTTGTGTTCACCTCCAGGGCATCTCCATGTCCCTCGGGATCCTGGCAGACATCTTTATTTCCATGAGCAAGAAAGATTATGAGAAGTTTAAAAGCAACGCGCAGATGGACTTGGTAATTATCACCTGCCAGACCACGGTACAGAGTGGCAGCGCCCGTAGACTGTCGGTCTCGTCCCCACTGCACAGGGCGTCCCCTCTCAAGTGGTGTCAGCAATCGTGGGGACAGTTCCTACGTGTCCTGTTTGCTTTACTAGTCCAGCACCTGGCACAGAACCGGCACAGGGAGGGTACTCAACGAACGACAGGCAAAGGAATGAATGACAGCATCAAAGTGATAGATTCTGTGCACGCCAAGTACTTCCTTTCAAAGTATCACAAAATCTAATTTTCTCACTTGGGCCATCTCAATGACAAAGGGGTAATAATTGTAAGACTTTAATTATCATCTGTTTAAATCAGAGTATCAGTCACTTGTCCAGGCTCTTATGCTTAATAGCTATGGTCACTAATGTTTATATGCTGCTTTACAACCAGAAAGTATCTGTGTTCGTGTGCATGATCCATGTAAAATCTTATGAAGGAGACAGAGCAGAATGTGTCAGTCCCATTTCAGAGAAAAGTGGACTGGGGTCCAGGGAAGCGGCGTGAGCCCCGCAGTCTGCAGAGCCAGTGAGAAAGCAGGCTGGGAGCAGAAACCACACAATACCACGTCGTGGAACAGAGTTGCCACTAGTAATCCGACCCTTAGCACAACCGTCAGACAGACACAGAAGAGGATCATGTCCCTTGTTCAGTGGCGTTGTGTCCGGCCGCTGTTTAAAATTGCAAGCTTCCTTGCCACAGGACCTCCCTGACCCCTCCCCACCTCACTGGACTCTGGAACACGGGTGGCCATCTCGCTTATTTTGTAAATCAGCAGTCCCCTCCCCCGACAGAAGGCAGGCCCACTGCAGGCTGACCGCCTGTCGCCAGCATGGCCAGGACAGTGCCTGGTGCGCGGGGTTCTTAGTCACATTCTTAGATGAATAACCGCATCTTAATTGCTGCAAAATCATAAATTAGAAGGTTCTTTGCCAAGAATAATTCATGAATCGGTTATTCTGGGTACGAAATGTGCGGGGTTCCTGTGACCCACACATCTCCCCCTCCTCCTGGGCCTTGGGGGAATAGGGGGTGGGGGTGCCAGCGGGTTTGGGGTGCCAGGGAGGGTGGGTGCCAGGGGGAGGTGGGGGCGGTGGGAATGCAGCGGGGCAGCGTGGGGGGGGCGAGCAGGCATGCCACCCAGGCAGTGGGCAGCCGGCCTGGCCCGCTCTTTCTCGGCACTGCTCGGAGGTGGCCGTGACCTTGCCGGGGTCTGAAGGGAGAGCCCAGCGTCTCACGGCGTCCCTGGCTGCTGGAGGAACAAGCGTCCCCTCTGCCCGGCCCCGCTCTCCCGCAGGGCCTGCTGAAGGAGTGGGGACACCATTTGCTGTCCGCGGCGGAGGCCTGCGAGCTGGCGGCGGCCTTCAGTCCCTACACGCCCCTCTTCGTGCTCACAGCCATGGTAAGCAGAGGGCGGCGGGAGCGACGGGCAGCACTGGTCACACGCGCAGAGCCGGCCCGGCCAGGCGCGGCGATGTCGTCCGCTCTGCGGTGGCGGTTCCCGAGTCATGCGACACCCCGAGGAGCCTCCTCAAAGGACACATTCTACCCTCGATCCTGGGACCGGTTCCCGGAGTTCTGAAATGCTGCCCAGGTGACCGTACTGCGCGCAGGGGCTTGGGAGCCGCCGCCGCCGTCCTGTTGTTCAGTGGGTGCGCGCTTGTCTGTGGCACAGAGGAACTGATGGCACGTGTCACGGGCGCACTCCGTTTGCTAAAACGGCAGTGACAGATGTGCCCTCTTTGACCGGTGTCCAGGCTCCGGTGGGATGGCGGTCAAAGCTGATTTGCCAGCCCCTCCCCGGGTCCCAGTCGTTCGAGGGTGGGAATATCTGGCGCAGGCTCGATGTCCCACGGCGTGAGCTTCTCTGCCGTGTTTCCAGTGGCTGTCCCCCAGGAGTGAGAAGTTTCTCCCGTCTCGCCTGCGCTTTTCAGATCCGTGCCTGATTTTGCGTGTGGTGTCTCCCGCAGAACCTCCGCGGCACGTGCCTGCTGTCGTACGGCGGCTCCGAGGACTGTCCCCCGGGAAGCAGGGCTGCGAGCCTGCGCGCGGCGGCGCGGGCCTTCGAGGCGGGGCTCCTGGCGCCGAGGCCGGGCGCGCCGGTTGCGGGGCGGCAGGCGCTGCACAGCCTGCTCCGGGCGGCGCTGGGGCTGCGCACGGCGTACCGCCGGCTGCGCGGGGACACCGAGCCCGTGCGCGCCGCCGGCCGGCTGTGCCTCGCGGCGCTGGGCCCGCTGCACGCGCTCAGCGCCTGCGCCGCAGGTCCGGACACAGAGGCCCTCTCCCGCGACGTCATGGCCGTGGTTGCCCAGGTCAAGGGCCTCTTCCAGGTGCGGAGCTTTCCAGACCCGGACGACGGGGCCTGCGCGCCGGCGGGGTCGGAGGGCGCGCCGCGCAGACCCGTCTCGCTCGCGCCGGCGGCTTTCCAGAAGGTCCTCGAAGCGGCGTCGCAGCGCCACGCGGCGGTGTGCGCAGCGTTTGGGGGCGCTCGCGGAGGCCAGTGTGCCCGGGACACCACCCCGAGCGTCTGCGTCACCGCGCTGAAAACCGAGACGGAAAGCACGGGTCCCGGCATCGCCGACTGCAGGCCGCCGTCCCCGAAAGGCCGGGGCGCGCGCCCCTCCCGGGCGCCCGGGGACGACCAGGGGCCCCCCGCGGACGCCGGGCGCAGCAACTGGACCCGTCCCGACGCTTTTCGAGTCTCCTTGGACGAAGACGCCAAGACTGAGGCTGGGTCCTCAGGCCACAGCAGGGGCCAGGGGGCAGCTCTGTGCGAGTCCCTGAGTGACAGCCAGAGCTGCAGCTCCTGGAGCAAGCTGTCAGCTGTCAGCTCCTCCTCCAGCTGGGAAGAGATGGACGGGCCGCCCGCACCTTCCCGAAGCCAGCCACCCGAGCATGGGCCCTCCACCCGCGACCCTCCTCGTGGCACGGGCTTGGCCTCGGGGTCAGGGCCTCTGGGAGGCGCGCTGCAGGGGGCCGGGGACACGGAGACCACAGACGCCCCTGCCCACGGCACACCCTCACTCGGTGCGGCTCCTTGCGCTCTTACTTCAGGTCACCCCAAGAACACGGCCGCACGCCCCTCGCTCCGAGACGAAGAGACCTTTGAAATCGTTGATGCGTTTCCAGAGACAGACGGGCGTGCGGACGAGGAGGGGGCGGGACGCGGAGGAGGCCCAGGCCCCACATCCAAGGGCAGCCCTTCGCGGGTCGGCCCCGGGCAGACAGCGGACGGCGCGGAGGGCATGCCGGTGGTGCCCGGCAGAGTCATGGTCGACTCCCTGGGCAGAAGCCCCGTGGCGGCATGTGGCTCTTCCACTTGCCTGTGGCCTGTTCAGGATCCTGACTCAGGACAAAGCGGCGGCTCCATCCAAGAGCTGGACATCGATCCTGACGCCTCCACAGTAGACGAGGGGGGCCAGTTGTCCATGGACAGAGCCGTCCAGCCCGCTGGCATCTCTGGCCACCCCCGACCGTGTGCTCTTAGGCCGCAGCGCGGTCATGGGACCCCCAGTTCCTCTGGAAGCGGTGGCATTCGCTCCCCTGTCCCCAGCGAGGACTGTGCTACCACCGAGGAAGCAGATGGAGCTGGAAGCAGGCTGGGCTGCCGCGGGAGCTCCGGCTCGTCCTCCGCGCGCTGGCGGCCGTCTCCCGCGGTTTCCAGCGGTTCTTCCGAGGGCGGGGACCCATGGTCCTCTCTGAACTCCAGTGGGAGTTCTTTTGTCTCTTTGCCAGGGACGACGCGGCAGGACGTCCTCGAGGCTCGCATCCTGCAGCCGGAGGACGTTGAGAAACTCCTGGCAGGCGTGACACACGACTGGCTGTCCTGGAGACTGGAGAACACGGGCGTTTTTAAGCCCAACCGCCTCTGCCAGGCTTATGGTAAGTAGCAGGGCCCCTGGCTGGTGCAGCCTGGGGTGACGGCCGCGCACGGTGGTCCCTCCGTGCTGTGTAGGTCCCTGAGGGTCACGGAGGACGTGGAGCCCTGCCGTGCTCCATGAGCAAACGGAGAAGTGTGGGCTCCGGGGCCTCCCTCACTCTGCGTCATGGACCCTGAGGGTTGCAAAGAAGAGAGGTCACTCAGGCCACCGCCTGTATTGGGGATTTGCCTTGAGGACACAGGCGGTAAGGGAGACGGGACTCTCAGATGACTCGGAAGCTGCCTTCAGTCAGGCTTTGGACCAGCTCTGAAGCCACATCCACTCAGCTTCCACCTTCTTCCTTGATGCTCATGACGGACCAGTTCGTCTCACTATTGCCCCAGTCGACTTCTAGGGGCGGGATCTGACCTAAATAGACACCACCTACTGGGGGGCGGAGTCTGACCTAGTTAGACACCTCCTCACAGGGGCGAAGACTTCTATACATGTCCACCTAAGGCTTCTTTCCCGCCAAGGGGTTGGTCAGATGCCCCCACGGGCGCAGTCAGCAACAACTTCTTGCTTAAGGAGCAGCCCAAGGTCACTTCCTATACCGAGGGGCCCGGGCTGGGGTCTCCCCACAGTCAGCGTGTCCAATGCAGCTTAGAAGTGATGGAGAAGCTGGGGAGAGAACAAAGAAGGTTCTTCTCTAGCCCAGAGGATCACGGAGTAACGCCAAGATGCTGAGGAATTATCCGAGTGGGGGTGGGGGGAAACCTATTGCAAAGTGCATGTCAGAAGCCGTGTGCATTGCTGAGCACTGGGTACCAAAGTAGTAATTCTCAACCTGGGCCACATGGGCACCCTAGGGGCACTTTTAAACCTCCAGTGCCTCACCCCGATCCCAACCTAATAGGTCTGGGCTTTGGGCCCAGGCAGAGGTATCTGCTCTCGTTTTTTCCAGTTTTAGTGAGAAATAATTGACATACATCACCGTGTAGTTTCAGGCGTACCGCATGGTGGTTTGGCTCCACGTATTGTGAAATGATTCCGAGAGGTTCAGTAACATGCATCGTCTCATGTGGGTACAATAAAAAGGAAAGAAAGAAGAAAGGAAAGAGAAAACAAACGTGCTCCTTCTGAGGAGAATTCTTAGCACTTACTCTGAGCGCCTTTCCTGTACGTCCTACAGCAGCTTTGGCTGTCGTCACCATGCCGTGCATCCTGTCCTTAGGGCTGTTTATCTCGTACCTGGAGTTCACATCTCTTGACCCTCCTCCTCCAGTTTCTCCTCTGCCTCTGGTAGCCACGGTCTGATCTTTTTGCTGTT
>NW_024352148.1:180190-187188 GCF_902729225.1 Pteropus medius
GCCAAACAGTATTTGTTTTTCTCTGTTTGACTTTTTCACTCAGCATAATACCATCGCGTTCTTTGCATGTTGTTGCAAATGGTAGGATTTTCTCATTTTGAATAGCTGAATTCATATGTATCTCTCATTTTGAAGAGATACATATGAATACAAATGAGATTCATATGTATCTCTTCAAAATGAGATTCATATGTATCTCTTCAAAATGAGATTCATATGTATCTCTTCCTTATCCATTCATCCATCTGTGGACATTTGGGCTAATTTCATTTTTGGCTATTTTAAATAATGCCGCAATGAACACAGGGGTGCAGATACCTATTCAAGTTAATGTTTTGGATTTCTTTGGATAAATACCCAGAAGTAGGACTGCTGGGTCACATGGTGGTGGTTTTTCATCTGTTGAGGGTCCTCCACACTGTTTTCCCCAGTGGCTGCACCAGTTACGTTCCCACCAGCAGTGCACAAGGGCCCCCTCTGTCCGTATCTGTGCCAGCATTTGTTAGCTCTTGTCTGCTTGATGATGGCCATTCTGACAGGTGTGAGGTGACGTCTCACTGTGGTTTAAATTTGCATTTCCCTGATGACCAGTGATGTCGAGCATCTTTACATGTGCCTGCTGGCCTTTCGTACATCTTCTTTGGAGACATGTCTGTTCAAGTCCTTTGCCCACTTTTTAATTGGATTATTTTATTTTATTTCATTTTTTGCCAATGAGTTATATGAGTTTTTTATATATTTTTAATATTAACCCCGTATCAGCTATATGGTTTGGAAATATTTTTCCATGCCGTAGGTAGTCTTTTCACTTTGTGGATGGCTTCTTTTCCTGTACAGAAGTTTTTTAGTTTGACGTAGTCTTCTTGTCTATGTTTTATTTTGTTGATTGTGCTTTAGGTGTCATACCCAACAAGTCATCACCAAGACCAATGTCAAGGAGCTTTGTTCTTATGTTTTTGTTTTTTTTTCTAGGAGTTTCATAGTCTCATTTTACATTGAAGTCTTTAATCTATTTTACTTTAATTCTTGTCATATAGGTCCAGTTTCATTCCTTTGCATGTAAATATCCAATGTTCCCAACACCATTTATTGAAGAAACCATCGTTTCTCCATTGAGTATTCTTGGCTCCCTTGTCAAATATTAGTTGACCATATGTGCTTGAGTTTGTTTCTGAGCTCTCAATTCTTTTCTACTGGTCTATTTATCACTTTTTGTGCCAGCACCATGCTGTTTTGATGACTGTAGCTTTATAATATGGCTTGAAATCAGGGAGTGTGATGCCTCCTGCTTTGTTCTTTTCTTGAAATTTCTTTGGCTGCTAGGGATCTTTTGTGGTTCCATATAAACTTTAGGAGTGTTTTTTTCTAGTTCCGTAAAAAATGCCATTGAAAAATTCTGGTAGGGATTGTACTGAATCTGTAGATAGCTTTGGTAGTATTGAGATTTTAACAATATTAATTCTTCCAATCCATGAACACAAGATGCCTTTCCATTTATCTGTGTCTTCATTGATTTCCTTCATCAATGTCTTATAGTTTCAGAGTAGAAATCATTCACCTCCTTAAACTTAAGTATTTTGTTGTTTTTGATGCTATGGTAAATGAAATTGGTTTCCTTATTTCTTTTTCGAAAGATGTTAATGTATAGAAATGCTATTGATTTTTGTACGTTCATTTTGTATTCTACAACTTTACTGAATTCGCTTATTAGATCTAACAGTTTTCTGGTTGAGTCTTTCCAATTTCTTGTATATAAAATAATGTCTTCTGCAAACAGAGACAATTTTACTTCTTCCTTTGCAATTCCGATACCTTCTCTTTGTTTTGCCTGCCTGACCACCGACTCCCAGTGCCATGTTGAATAGACGCGGTGAGAGGGGGCGTCTTTGTCCTGTCCCCGGTCTGAGAGGGCCCCTTTCACCACCGAGCGTGCCGGCCGTGGGCCTGCCGTGTGCAGCCTGCTGTCAAGGTACACCTCCTCCACGCCCCTGTCGTGGAGAGTCCTTGTCATGAATGGAGGTTGGATTTTGTCAAGCTTTACTTTCTCATTGTATTTCACTAATTTTTTTATTAGAAGAGGCTAAAATCTCAGGGATGTTTAAAGAAGCTGAAGATTTCAGATAAACTGGCTTAGGCCCTGTGTCAACTTCAGTCCTGTATTGTGAAATCCTTTTGAAAATAAGATCCGTTTTCATCTTTTTTTCCAGATGCTCTTTTGTTGAAATATTCTAAGAAATCTGAATTGTGGACAGCCCAGGAAACCGCTGTGTATTTGGGGGGTCACCTGGAAGTGAAGAAGGGCAGACAAAGAAATGCTTTCTGGGTTCATCATCTCCATCAGGAAGAAATTCTGGGGAGGTACGCCCAAAACCGTCACCACGACCATGCGCCACGGGCCCGTTCTCCCCCCATCACAGCCGTCTCGTCTCCTCTCATCCAGTTTCCCTTCTGCGGTTTCGGTGACCCTTTAACCTTGAAAATTCTAGAAGTAAGCGATTCCTAAGTTTTAAACTGCGTGCCACTCTGAGTAGCATGATGAAATCTCACACTGTCCCACACCGTCCTGCCCGGGACATGAATCATCCTCTGTCCAGCGTGTCCACTCTGTAGATGCCGCCCACCTACAGGTTGGTCACTTAGCAGCCGTCTCAGTTATCAGATTGATTGTCAAGGTATCACAGTGCCTGTATTCAAGTCATCCTTATTTACTTAATAATGCCACATCCACGTGCCTTTTATTACGGTACCGTGTTAAAATTGATCTATTTTATTATTAGGTATTGTTGTTAATCTCTCAGGGTGCCTAATTTATAAATCACTGTAGGTATGCACGTATAGGAAGAGTCACAGTGAACGCAGGGTTCAGTGCCATCCGTGGGTTCAGGCATCCACTGGGGTCCTGGAACACGTCCCTGCAGATAAGGGGGAACGACTGTAGTCCTCCATGAGATTTTGAAAAGGCTGAAGAAGTTGGCCAAAATGTATGTTTTCAGATTTCTGCCCCTTCCTCCTCCTCATTGGTTGGTCAGTAGCAGGTACCACACATTGACCAAAACCAGGCCAGCCAATCCGCACGGCATACCTAGTGCCCAGCCCTTTAGGGAAAGGTCAGATAAGAAACAGAGTTCCTGGCTGCATGGCAGGACAGAGAGCATTAAACGTGCTTGCTAAAAATGCTGGCCAAACGTCTAGTTAAATGACAGGAGGTACATGAACGAGCCTGCAGAAAAGGCAGGAAAACCCTCTGAGGCCAGAGATGGAGCAAACCCGGGTCCGTCGAGAGAACGGGTCCTAGGACGGCCCCACAGGAGCCATGCGCTAAGGCGGGGCTGACAGAAAAGAAGCCTTTGTTGACAAAGTTCCACGTGGGAAGGGAGCTTAGGGATTTGGGGCCAGCCTCCCACATGACACAATCAGGCCAAAAGAAACCAGCCGAGCCAGCTCTGTGGGGAGGTCAGTGCCAGCAATGTCCCAGTATTCAATCCTTGTGATGGAGTTTCTGGAACAGAAAAGCCTGTAAATCTGAAGCATCTACCTTGAAAAAGCACAGTGAATAACAAATGGGACGAAAAAAAGAAGAGAGAGAAAAGCACCAGGAAGGAAGGAGGAAGGGGAGGAGGAGGAGGAGCAGGGAGGAGGAAGCGGAAGGGAGGAAGGAAGGAAGAGGAAGGAGGAAGGAAGGAAGGAAGGGAGGAAGGGAGGCTGGGGAGGAAGCAGTGGCTCATAAATCGACCCAGAGGCGCTGGTGGTCAAACTTCAGAACACCCAGGACAAAGTAACGATCTAAAAAGCAGTCAAATTAAAAAGAGAATTTACCGCCAACAAACCTTTACTGACAGCAATGACCCCAGAAAAGTGGTGTAAGATGCGCGAGGACGGGGCTCTGCTCCCAGACTGATGACCCCGCACCCCAGGCTGCAGTGCCCGGCAGAACGTTTGAGAAACGCACCTGCACTGCACGCCGAGTTCTGGCCTGGGCGCCAGCCCGGAGGAGGTGTCTGCGGGACGCGGCCCCTCCGCAGTCTCCGCTGGGGCCCTCGGAGGCCCAGGGCCGGGGGCTGCATCCGGGTTCCGTCGTCATGCTGGATTCAGACAGTTCTGGAGAGACACCCCTCCTCCGTCTGTGGCGCTGCCGATTCCCTTTGATCTTGCGAGGTCACTTTGGACACACGCGACTCACTCGTAAATTCACAGCAGCTCAGAGCAAGTGTAAATGCCAGCGAAGCGCAGAGCCGTGTTTCTCTCTCCCACGCTCGATCGCTCACCGCGCTGTCTCCCATCTCCCACTGGGCATCGGCCTCTGACGTGCACATCGGGCCTTGCACTTCTCCAAAGCGCTCAGGACTGGCGGAGCTGTGCACGTGAGAGGCGTCGATGGCACAGGTGTCTGCAGGGCAGACATACTCGTGAGAGGAAGGGGCCGAGGGACCGTCCGCATGAGGCCACACTGCAGGTCCTCAGACACCCGGCTCCAGGGCCCAGGCCCTCCCCGGCCTCCGCGCTGGCTCCTCCGCTTGCCAAAGACGCCGGATGAATGCTGCTGGCGCGGACACTCGCTCTTTACCATCAGCATCTTCTGGGGCAGTGTACTAGTCAGGGTTCTCCAGAGAAACAGAGCCAGCAGGATGGACATACGCTGACTAAACAGATCATCAGCAATGACTACTGGCTCATGCGGTAATGGAGGCTGACAAGTCTCAAGGTCAGCAGCTGGCGAGCCAGGGACCCAGGAAGAGCCAGTGCCTCAGTTCAAGGCCGGAGGCTGGTGTGACTGTGGTCCCAGCTCCCAAGAAGTCTGGCCAGAGGGCCAGATGTTTGGGCCTGTTTGGTCCTTCGACTGATTGGACGAGGCCTACCCACGCCGGAGGGCAAGGTGCTCTATCAGCACATCCGTTCAAACGCTAAACGCGCCCAAGGACACTTCCACAGAAGCTCCCAGAGGATCGTCCGACTGGATACCTGGGCACCCTGCCATTCAGGCAAGAAGACGCAAAATCAGCCGTCATGGTCACTGGCATGAGTTCTGTCCCAGGTCGGGTAGTGCTTAGAAAGCCATCTGGGTCACGTGCTACGTCGAGGTGGCTGACACTGGCCACCCGCGGCAGGGCAGGGCGCATCCATAAGTGCGCGCGCATCCCCGTGAGCTGCCCCCTCACCCTGCTGTCTCTGCTGAGTCCTCGCCCCTCCCGCAGGTACGTGGGGAAGGAGTACCGGGAGCAGAAGGCGCTCTGGCCCCACTTTGCCGACGTGGAGCGGCAGATGACCGCCCAGCACTACGTGGCAGAGTTTAACAAGAGGCTTTACGAACACAAGATCCCGACCCAGATCTTCTACGTGCCCTCTGCGGTGTTACTGGTAAGAGCTCGGTTGTGGTGACACACGCCTGTGACACGTGTGAGGCTGTTTCCGCTGCCAGCCTACACCCCCATCCCGCTAACATCCAGCCACCTGGCCCCTATCTTCCTCGTCTGCTCTGTCTGCTGCGCCTACTTAGACGGACACGTGAGGAACACAGCCCCCCATGCCCTGCGGGCGCCAAGCCTCACGCGACCTCCCGGAGGCCGGAGTCAGGTCAGCACGTCAGTGTGCTCCTCGTCCTGTCTCCGTACTGGGGGCGGGGGGCCTAGAGACGGCACCTTCGACGGCTCGTCCCCTCAGTGTGGCATCCCCACTGCACGCACCTCGAGATCCAGAGACCCCTGGCCAAGCCGCCGACGAGACACCTGTAGTAAGAGACAGTAGCTACATTTTTACTTTCGAACAATCCTAACCGCTAGGGAGTTCTTGGATTTGGCCTGGATCTGTCTTCGTCTAATTGCTTCTCCCTTTGAACTGTGGCTCTGTCTGCTGGGGCCTCTGAGACCGGCCCTGTCACGAGACAACCCCATTAGACGTTCGAAGGCGCCCACCCCACCGCCTTCTCTCTGGGTCCAGAACACCCTGCTTCCCCAAAGATCCTTAGCTCATTCATACCTAACTCTTTTTTTTTAACTTTAGCCAGACATTTTTAGAGCCACATTTTTTTCCTTAGAATATCAACAGCTGTCATCTGTTTTGCACTTTCTTTATGTCAAGCACTATGCCAGGCACTTTACAGACATGAACTTGAGCCTTTTGAGACAACTCTACAAGGCAGATCAGACACAGAAATGCCAGAGCTGAGCTTCCAACCCAGGGCCGTGGTGGACGATCCACCCACACGCCCGGCCCACCCACCTGAGGGTAGGTCACGTCATGGCCTCTGTTTGATGCGAGATTTTGACAAAAGAATGATAAAAAGCTTAGTTTCTATCAACGTTAAGCACTTTACATGCATTTTCTCACATAACTCTTTTAACGATCCCATAAGATACCCATCCTACTCGCTTTACAAATAAGAAAGCGAACATCTAGAGAAGCGACAGTTCCTACGTGGCAAAGCCGAGGTCCGAGGGCAGACCCAGCTGACCCAAAGCCCGTGCCTTCCCTCATGCCACACTGCCCCCTGTTTCTATTTTTCAGATCTTAGAGGACAGGACCATAAAGGGGTGTATCAGCGTGGAGCCTTACATACTGGGAGAATTTGTCAAATTATCAAATAACGCGAGGGTGGCGAAAACACAATACAGAGCCACGGAATACGGTTTGGCTTTCGGCCACTTTTCGTATGAGTTCTCCGGGCACAGAGAGGTCGTGGTAGATATACAAGGTGTGTGAGGCTGGGGTTCGCGGACGGGCACCTCTCAGCTGCGCTTCCGGGAACCGCATGGAGAGCATCTTGCTGCTCCGAACCCTTGAAAACTGGCAGTTCAGGTTTGTCACCTGTGACAAACGTAACCATCCACCGTTCAGCTCTTCTCAAACGCTGTCGCTGGACCATGCGACACCAACCACCTCAGCAGAAATCTGCTAAACATGAGCCACGGCGACTGGGTGTCATTGTCCCCGTACGTGGCGACCGGGTGTCACTGTCCCTGTAGGTGGCAACCGGGTGTCACTGTCCCCGTAGGTGGCGACCG
>NW_024352148.1:187536-194413 GCF_902729225.1 Pteropus medius
GTGACAGTGCCGTGCTGAGTGACGCCCGTGCTGCTCACCAGTGCCGGGCCCGCCCCTTCCAGGCGCAGAGCACGGCACAGCCTGGTCCCTCCGGGCTTAGCGGGGGCCGTGGGGCTGGTTCTGGCCATGATTTATGACAGAAATTGATAAGGACCAACGTCAGACCCATATTTCAATGTCAGTGCAAGACCCCCCACCTCCACGTCCCTCTGCCACAAGGACCAGGAGCACGTCAGGAGCTGGGTGCTCGTCGGCGCCCGTCCTGCCGCGGGGTGACGCAGAAGAGGACCCCTGACTCACGGACGCGGAGCAGAGATGAGGACCCTCTGCGGCTTGAGCCACTGAGGTCTGGGGGCTTTTTGTCTCCCATGATCAAGACTAACACCACGGGTGCTTTTCTTATTGATTTAAGAGTTCTTTATACAAACCGAAGAATTCGGGGTTTTGTGCTATGAGTTCTAGATTTTTCTGTTTGTCTTGACGTTTGATTTTGTCGGAAACTTTTTTCCCATGCAGATTTGTTACTTAGCTGACTCATTCGTTTCGTGGCTTTGCCACATGTAGATCTCCGGCTCTGGGCCCCTTTAGTCTCCCCGCCCTTCCCCCGGAACGTTCGCCCTGGTGACCGGTGTGCGGGAGCAGCCACCGCAGCCCGCGCTCGACTTCTCACCGGCGTGGGCTCTCCACCCCATTCTCCCAGCAGGAGGCTACGCCAAAGAAATGGGGCCACGGCGGAGGCTCCCTTCTCCCCCGTCCACCCCCTCCCCCCCGCTTGTTCACCACACTTCCTGTCCTTGGCGGCATTGAGATCAATGCGTCTGGTGGCTTCCCCCAGGGGCGCGGCGACAAAACAGCAGGATCTGCACACTGCATTGGGGGAATTTTTGGGAGGCTCCTCCTGGGAAGGTGGTGGACACCCTCGCTCCCTACTCTGCGCCAGCTATATAAGGCAGGAGTCAGGTCCCCGCGTGCTCACCGGCAGTGACAGGCTGGCCCTCCACGCGAGTGATCCGCGCTTTGACCAAGCCTGCACTGCTCTGTGGCGTCAGGACTCCTACCCGACCCCCTACGTGCTGTCCTATGCTGGCGTCACCCCATACAAGCGCCCTCGTACTCCCGTTCTGGCCTGTATACGTTACTTCCCCTTAAATATCTGGAATATGTGTCTTGTCCCTTCTGAGTGTTTTGCGTCTGAAAACACGTATGACATCAAAAAAGGCACTTTGAAAAGTTATTTAATAAAAGGTGAAAGAGACCATGGTGGTGAAAAGCTCACACGAAATAGTTTATAAAGGGAAAATCTTTACAGATTGACCGATGGAATTCTTTGTTTTTTTTAAAAACAGTAACATCTTCATTAATACTGAAACAGTGTTCAAATTTTCCCCAAAGGGGTAAAAATTCATGTTGTGCCAAGCCTCTCTACTCAGCATTTGTAGGAAAACTGACAACAAACCCCACTCTGTTCCGGGGCTGGCAGCCCTCACGACTCATGACCCACCCCCAGCCAGGCTCCTCAGTCCCCTCAGGGGGATTTCCCAGAACCACAGGACTGACAACAAGAGGTTTGATGAGGGGTGACTGCCTTCCACACCCCAGGCCTCTGGATGGCTTCAGATAGGGGACTTGTCCCTAGAAAGACCGGGCCATGCTCAGAAGCTCTGGGTAGGGGTCAGGGGCTGGGGACGAGGTAATGACAGGTCATGCCCACATGAGGGGGCCTCCGTGGGAATCAGGGGACCCAGACAAGCTGGCAGCCTGGCACCCCAAGAGGACGCCGCTGCCCCCAAAACTCGCCCAGTGCATCCCCCCATCTGAACATTCCTCTGTAGCCTCCGCCAGGTCTCCTTGTAATAAACCAGGGAGCACGGTGTTTCCTGAGCCTTCAAACCCAGGAACAGGAGGGGGAACCCCAATTCTGCTTTCAGACAGAAGCACAGCGGCCGCCTGGGACTTGGGACTGGTGTTGGATGTGGGGCTGTCTCGTGGGACTGAGCCCGTGGGTCTGGCCCTAACTCGAGTGATGTGGACGAGGGGACACCCAGCCCGCGCTGGAGCCGGAGCCTCGGTCGGTGTCGGCGCAGAGTGTGGCAGCAGCAGCGTGCGTGCGTGCAGGACGGGACACACAGACGCTTCCCTGTGGGACGTCACGGAGGAGTTCTGGCCGGTCAGCACAGAAGGAACGAGGGGACTCGGGAAGCAGACCCGGTGGAAGTCACCGACAGCTGCTGAGACCCTGAGGGGACCCTGGGGGCCTCCAGGGGAGGGTCGGGTGCTGTGCGGATGGGACGGCTGACGCCCCGCCTGGCTCGTCACCAGAGGTGGCATCTGGGGACAGTTAGGGATTTTTGCTGTGAACTAGGGGACGTGATATCGCGAACTTTTCTAATTTTCTGTCCCATTCTTCCACATCTATTTCTCACAGCAAAATGGATACCGGGACAATTTCAAGCCATTTTTAGAAAAGCTCCACTGTCAGTTTTCTAGATTGAACTAAATAATTGGTGTGTATTTCGATCTTTTGCATGTAGAGTTGTGAAATGGCAACATTTAAAAAGCTAAGCGTCAGGAGTCGAGTCCAACTTAAAAACTTAATTTTGTCCCTTCGAGCATCAGAAATGCTGGGCTTTTGTCACTCACTGCCTTTCGGCACTGCCGTTGTTCCGAAGGCGGCGTTTGTCCTCTGCGGTCTGGACACACAGACGTCCTCTGCCGTAGAAACTAGGTGCGAAGCGCAGGAAGCGAGCGAGCGAGCGAGAGAAAAGCCAAATCTCTTTATTATGGTGCCTAAACCTCCAGCGCGAGTGAGCTCTGCAGCTGCAGCAGCAGAAAACGCTTTCAGAGCGATAATGCCAGTGTGAATAATCCTTTCCCGAAGGCCCGGCTTTGTCAGGTGAACTTGAACCGGCCGTCAGATTTGCCCCATTCCCGCGGCACTCTGGGCTGTCACCCCGGGGCAGTCACCATCTTGACTGTTGTTCGGCGAGAACAAGCAATCCATCATGAGCCGGCAGTCACTTTCCCAGACAAAAGTGAAATCGGCATGTGACACCGCTCAGCCGCACTGCTCTGCAGATTAAAATGATACATGGCGGCCCACGTGTTACCGGGAAGATTAAGTCTGTTATCTCGTTCCCGGCGGACAAAAGCCCCCTCGAGCGGCCAGAGGGAGCGTCCCGGGACCTGAAAAAAGGGACTCGACTAGACGGGGGTGGAACGGAGAATTTAACAGGAAAACAGAAAAAGAATGCCACTTTGCAGTGCAGCCCCTGCAGAAGACGGAGGGCACAGAGGACACTGGCTCGGGCCGAGCGGGGTACGCGAGCAGCCCGGGGCTCCGCGCCGAGCGGCCGCACAGCCGCAGCTGCTCCCCCGTGGGGCCCACCGGCGAGGGGCCTCGTGCAGGACAGGGTGCCCGGGGGTGCGGGGCAGCCGCGGCTCGCTGTCATCCCATTACGGAAAACAGCGTGTTTTAGATAACCGAATTTGTGACTGTGCTACGTTTGTTTTTAAAAGTGATTTTCAAAAGGGAGAAAAAATTAAGTGGCATCGTGTTTAATTTTATACCAATAAGCGCATGGATTAAAATTAATATAAGAAAAATCTATCTCTAAAACCATTTTTAAACTTGAAGTAATTTTAAAGTTTAACTTGTGCTCCGCCACCGAGCCCTTACGCTGGGAGTGACACCGGCCACAGAGGAGCGTTCCGTGGCTGCCTTGAGGTCTGCTCGCCTGTGGCAGCTCGGCCATCGGAAGCACCGTCCTTATTTACATTTCGGCGCCTTCGTCACACCAACTTCTTTCCTAACGCGCACGGAGCGTTTTTCTAGCCAAAGGGATCGGGAATCACAGAATGCCCTACTTTGTCACTTTCGACAATGTTCATACACTGCTTCTCTCTGACTGGCTGTAGGTTCTGTGAGTGTCCTGTAAGAGTAGGTGACAGCACTGGACTATGTCACATAGTTTTCTCTGCTAAGGACTCACACCAGATGACTTAGCTTCTTTTCCTACACAAATCACCAAAAAGGAGAAGGCTGTTTAAACACTTTTGTTAGACATTTGACATGGTCTTTTCCAAGTGACAGAAGGACCCGCAGTGACTGGCTTTCGAGGGCCGAGGTCCTGGTATGTTCGTAATGGGGGACATTCTGTCTGGGCTGAGCACCTGGGTCACGGGCAGCGTCTGCTAGCCTGGGCGGCAGTCACTGAGCCACCTGCATCAGAGAGGATGGTGGATGGGCCGGACCAGCCTCCTGGGTGTTGGTGAGCAGCCGGGCCAGACCATCTGAGGTACCGCCGCCTGGCCCGCCACCAGCGCAAGGCAGCAGGACCCTGCACTGGCTATGGTGAAGGTCAAGTGTGGAGGAGCCGGGGAGCCTCTGAAACCCTCCTTACGCACAGACTCAAAGCCATAACCTGTGCTGACAGAAGCGATTTAAAATGCGAGGGTCCTGGAGAGCCCTTGGACAAGCCCTGAAGAAAACAGCCTGCGACTGAGCCGCACATCAGGGAAAGCTCCGCCGTCCAGCAGACCCGGTGGAAGTCACCGACACCAAGCCAGCCAGCGTGTCCCCCACTGCCGCCTCTGCCCCTGCCCACGGTGCGCCCTCTGCCCTGTCCGGCCTGAGCAAGGACACACATAACAGAAAATTATCCCCACTTAGAGACAACACAATCACTAATCAAAGCAAATCAAACTCGGTGTCTCTGAAACTGCACGACCAGGGACCAGCTCCTGTCACATTGGACTCTCTGTGACAGGGGGTCAGCGAGAACAGCCTAGAAGACTGACGGCTTCTTGTTGGTTGGTGGCTACCTAGCGGCAGCTGATCAGGAGACCAGGCAGCTGCAAATTGCCCAGGACATCACCAGAGCGCCCGTCCTTGTCACCAATAACTTTAACAGTTAAATACGAACCAAGTGCTTGCCCACTTGGTGTGTGTCAGCAGATGTGCTTCCGTGACAGCATTAGTAGATGTGAAGAAGCCACGTGCAGGACGCCCCCGCCTCCCAGAGGACCTCAGACGCCGAAAGGCCACCTGAAAAGGTGCTTGAAGAAAGCTAATGTCTCGTGAGTTTTAAAAATTAGTCCAGCAGTCGAGAGAGTGCGGTTTTGAGGAAGTGGTTCGCGGTTCCAGGCGGCTGGCCCGTGCCAGCGTGACGAGAGCCTGCTGAGCCGCCCGTCTGTGGGAGGGCTGTCCCCCGGGGCTAAGGATGCATGCTGCCCCGTTCGGTGGCTTCCCTTCTGGCCCTGCAGAGGAAGCCTAGAGGGATCTTCTTTCGGCCCTAACAAAAGCACACGCTTCCTGTGGAGACAGGTAGGAGGCAGAGCCGCACAGGCCCCTAAGCCTAAGTTCAAAAGCGTGACCTTTCAGGAAATACGCTCTCTTTTTTTTTTTTTTTTTTTTTTTTTTGAGAAAACATGTTAAAAATCCAGACTGTGAATGGCTGCCTCTCAGCTAGAAAGGTCACCTGGAGTGCAGTGTCCACAACATGAACTAGAAGCCACGCTCGTCACCCTCTGCCTGGGGGACGGACGAAACAAACGAAAAGACAAAGGCACACCGGAAGGCGGGTCCCGACAGGCCACTCGGAAAACAGGTGGGACGCCAAGCTGGGGACCACAGTGCATCGCGAGGCCCCCAGAAGTGCCACACCGAAGTGAGGGCACCGTCTGGCTTCAAGGTCCCCAGCTCAGAACGCTGTGTTTTCTCGAGTGCGAGCTCCCTGCTGTGCACGTTTTTAGGGGAATCAGTGGGTGGGGGGGTCTCCCCCAGATGATCCCTCCTGGTTCCCGCTCTGTGACCGAGGTCGGACAGACCAGCTCCGCAGGATGTGCTGCTGTCGCCCCAGGAGACACAGCTGAGCAACACGCAGCCGGCTGCGGGCCGGGGGCCAGGAAGCAGGGTGGGGCTGTGAGAATCGTTTTCCTGTCCCCACTGTCACTAACTCCGGTGGCCCAGACGACGCACCTGCTCAGAAGCCAGAATCTCTGCAGACTCGGGGAACAGCCCTGGTCTTCGGGAGAGGTGGGGACCAGGACATGACTGACCTTCCTTCATCGCCCCATCACCTCGAAACATTATTTAAACCAATTTGCTGTTTTCTAAGTCAGAAGAGTCTAATACTGGCAAGTTTATAGGGTTTGGCCTAAATGATGCTTAAGAGTGACCCTCTCACCCTGCAGGCCGCCGCACGCCCTCCCGGCCTCGCCTGGGAGACTCCTACGTGTCCTTCAACACGGCTCCCGCGTCACCTCCTCTGAGCCTTTGCCCCCTCCAGTCACACACACACACACACACACACACCACACACACTTCCCACAAACACCTCATGTGGGACCTCCTTACTCAAAGCCCCAACTCCTTGTCTACGTGTCTGCCGCCCCCATTAGATGGCAGGCACGTGACAGCGGAGGCTGAGCTCACCCTGCCAGCATCGGAGCCCAGCCCAGCCCAGCCCAGCCTGTGGCTGTTAATCAGGCCTTGCCGAATGAAGGAATTAAACCATTAGAAATCGCCAGATTAATTAGGAGTGTGATTTTGTGATTGGCCCGCTGTGGCGTAACTCTGGGTGTGATGCGGTGTTCGGCGTTGTGCCTTCACACAGAAGTGTCCCATGACTGTCTGCGTGCCACGAATGGACGGTGGCAGGTGAAAAATCTCTTAATTAGGTCCGCAGGGTCGTCTCTATTTGTAGACCGCAAATAAGAAAGGCGGCTGCAGACAGGGAGAAAGCTCTGCGACATCTTTGTTTTACAAAGGACTCATCTGAATGATAATGAGTGTGGAAAATGGATTAGCTCCTGGGGGACGGGGTTCTTTGTGTTTGTTTATTATTTGTTTTTGTTTTTTGGGTTTTTTTTTTTTTTT
>NW_024352148.1:194424-270031 GCF_902729225.1 Pteropus medius
AAAGAAAAGTGAAAAAGCTTCATAGCTTAGGGAGACAGTCTGACTTTCCATGATTTTAATTTCAGTGCTTATTTAAGAAAATAAACTATCTGTGGTACACAAGTTAAAACTGGTAAAAAATCATTGTTCCTAGTATTGTACTAAGGTCGACTTTGATCATGATTTTTTGTATCTGCAAACCAGATAACTCTGGACAAAGGGACCGAGGCACAAATGTCCCGGAGGACTCTGTCGCTAAGTGGCCAGAGGTGGTGGCAGTCTGATTTTTTAAGATGTTTGATAAGTGTTGCCAACCTGTGTTATATGCATTGTTACATAATGTGCTTCAGATAAATCATGACGTATTTTAAACCTAAGTGATAGAGAAGGCCGAATTTGCTGGTCTTTGCTCGGAAACCAGGTGTCGTGAGCTGAGGTGTGTGGCTGCTGCTTGGGCCAGACCAGGGCGCAGCAGCAGGCACGGGGCACCTGGACCTGTGGCCTGAAGGAGCCGGAAGGAGAGGTGAGGAGGCTGCAGAGCGAAGGCCTGCAGCCGGCAGAGGCTGGTCCGTCAGGTTAAGACGGGGAGACGCCGTCTGCACACGTGAGCGTGAGGTGACGCCGCATGTACTGACGGGGATGCTGCAGCCGGGCGCCCCGGGTCCATCTAGGGGACCGATGACGGCGGCTGCGCTAAATCACAGGTTCTCACGGTATGCGACGCAGCCTCATGTTGCAAGACGCTCCCATCTGGACTTTCGTGGCCAGAGCGAAGTCCACGCCCGGCTTCAAAGCTTCCCAGGACAGGCTGACTCCCCCGTGAGTGGCGAACGCAGCTGGTGACGACGTCGGAGCCGGTGCTCACCCACCATTCTGACAATCCTGGGGCCCTTCGCATTTACGCCAATCTGCCTGGGCTCTGGGAATGGGACAGCGGGGCCTGCATGACCGCTCGTCTGTTTACCACGTGGTTTGCTGAGTATTTTAAGCCCGCTGCTGGACATAAACTTTCCCAACGCGACGGCTCACTGACAGGTACCTGGCCACGGAGGGCCTTGACGGGCCGGACGAGGAGGCGAATGCTGTCTGACGCCCGCGACCTCGGCACCCGGTCTGCAGCCCCTGGATCAGGGAGCAGTTTCCACTTCCAGGTCTTCGGGTTTACGAAATGCCGCCGGTCGCGCCTCCGCAGGTGGACGGTAGCGGACCCGCCACTCGAGTGGCCGCAGAGGACCTTCTCGATTCAAGGGAAGAGGCTGAAATATCAGCTTTAACAGGCGTTTGGAAGAGGCTGACTCCGCCCCTCGTGGGTGACTCTGGGGCCCTGGATGAGTGGGGGAGGTGGCTGCGGGCGGGTGGCGGGGCCGACGCGGGGCGGACCCGCTGCCATCGCACGGGGACCCGTGTCGGGTGAGGCGCCGCTGCTCACAGGTGAGCGGAAGTGTTTCCTGAGCTGGACTCCGCGCTGGCCAGGGCGTGGGCCCCGCGCTGAAGCGACAGGGGCTCTGCGGCGCGGGGCGCGGCTGAGCGCGGCCCCCACGCGGGCGGGTGCGCGGAGCGCGCGCAGCGCGCGCAGCGCGGCCGACCATGCGGCTACTGACCATGCGGCCACCCGGCCACCGACCATGTGGCCACCGAGCCGCCAACGGCAACGACCAGCAGCCCGGGCGGCGACACCCACAGACCCTCCGCCAGAAAGAGCTCAGGACTCGCTGGAGGCTCAGGCGACGGTTGTCGTTTTTAGCAATACGGTGTTTTTTAATTAAGGGGGCGCGCTGTGTTCCAGACACAGTGTGATCGCACGCGTGACACTCTGCCGGAGGGGCAGAGCGCGAACAGGCTCTGCGCACTGAGGGCCGAAACCCTCGCCTCGCTGCGCCTGCGCGGAGCCGCGCCCCAGCCCCTCCCAGGGCGTCTGCGCCCATCGCCGCGCTGCGCGTCCGAAGTTGGCGTCAGCTTGTCACTTACCCTCCCTGTCACTTACCCTCCAGGAAGAGTTCACGGAGGGAAAGAACTCACGCAGAGCGACACAGGGCCAGACCCTACCGTTCCGCTACGAGTGCTCTTTCTCCAAGGACACCTGACAATTGAGCCGTGAGCCATCGGATGCAGGCCAGCGGGTCTCTGGCAGGCACCGACTTTTTTGAGAAATAGAAGTTTTTTCCAACTTGCAAAGATTCCCTCTCCCCTCCCCCCACCTGTTGTCACAGCAAAATGCCATTGTCAGAACTTCGTTCCAGCACACGCACCTGCTTTGTTCTCAGACCCTGGCTGCCCAGGAAGTCTGTGCGAACCCTGTGTTTCAGAGAAGTGTCATCTTATCCTGGCAGACCTTGCGTCAAACTGCCCTTCACAGGCCTAAAGTCCTCTTAATGCTGGATCTGTACTTAGTGGCTCTTCCCCTCTTTCCATAAAAAGACGAAATGCTACCTTGCAGCCATTCTCAGGCAAGTCCCACTCACTGTGCATCTTTCTCAGAAAGGAAAAAAATTCACCACAGCAACAAGTGGAAGGCAGTGCCTGCAAGTTCCTTCCAGGAATCTGCCTAACGATCGTGCCAGGTCACTGCTGAACACAGCTCCTGGAGGAGAGAGGCCACCGGCCCCCGACTCGGAGGCGCCTGAACGGCTGTCCCATCGCCAGCCCCGCCTGCCCGAGCAGGGGCTCTGAGGCGAGGTGAAGATGACTGAGCAGGTGCCAGTGAAGGACAAACCCCACTGGACAGTCTCGATCTACTTGGGAAGATTCCTCGAGGAAGGGGCTGAAACTGGCTGGACTCATCCGAAGGCTGAGGACAGGACTGAGCGGCAGCAAGGTCACTCCGCGGCTGGTCTCCAAGTCCCTCGCTATCCTGAAACTGCCGCCTTTGTTTATTGTTAAAGCGAAATAGAGCTTGGCTTAAAGAAGGGTGTCACCCGCCAGCCTGGCAAGCGCCACCACATGAGGACCTTGGAGGCTTTACCTCAGCCATACTTCGTGTGCTTCCTGATTTTTAAGTTATCTGGGTGGTAAAAACTTATGAAATTTCTTAGTCTATTGTACTGTAGACAGGGCAAACGAAAGAGGCCCCCATACCTCCAGCTGATTCTGTGTGCCAGTGGCCACCGCTGCGACTTGGCGTGTGCCCTGTCACGTTTTCCAGGCTCACAAGAACATGTGGCTACAGATAAAATATGTGGATGCTTTTATTAGAGTTGGGCGACCGTGTACAGTGCTCTGCAACCTGGTGCTTCATTTATCAAGATACCGTGGGCACTTTACCCCTTCCCGGCCACGCGGGACAAAGCTGGGACTGCTCTGTCTCAGGAGGAGCAGTGCGACCAAAGCAAGTGAGCAAGAGGGCACACTTGTCGTCGTGACAAGTGTGGGAAAAACAAAGGTGGCCGTGCATCCCCGAACGCTCACGGCGCCTCTCCCCCGTTTCATGCCTGGAACGAGAGTGAAAAGTCTCTAAGGAAACTGGGGTCTAAGGACAAGCTGTAAGCTGACAAAGGAAGCAGGACCTTGTGACTTGGCTCTCGGAGTCCCCCGCATCGCCTGGGGAGAGCCGAGTCTGCTCCCTACAGGGTGGGTGCTCTGGCTGCGTTTCGTGGGGTTCAGCGGCAGAGCAGCCCAGCCCAGCCCAGCCGCCTCTGAACAGAGGTGCTGCCCTGTGCTGATGCTGGGACTCTGGCTCCTGCTGCGAGCCACACGGGCTGGCCCCGCTGACGCAGACGCAGACGCGCCGCTCTCCGCGCCCCCAGCCCCAGCAAACCAGCCCATCGTGTTAATAAGCGTTGATTTGTAAAGAGCGGCTCCCTCCCCGGCCCCGGCCCCCTTGGCCAGGCTCCTGCTTTTCTGCTCAATGGCACAGATGCGGCTTTGAGGGGACCGGGAGCGGGCAGCTATTAGCTGCAAATCCAGGGAGGGAAATTAATGAAGGGACGACTAATAAAAGACAGCTCAGGACAGCCAGGCTCACTTGCTCCGAGCAGTAATTAACTTTTTTCTTTTCTTTCTTCTTCTTTTTTAGCTCATGAAGGTAAATATGCCATCGGCAGTGGTCCAGTCCGACTCTTCTTTATTAAAAAGGGGAGAGCGGAGCTATTCACGGGGGGTGGGGGGGGGCTGAGGCTTAATCTGTTTCCCCCCCCAGAAGAACAACTTTCAATTACTCGTGTGCTGTGTACAGAGTGGTGACGCCCGGTCAGAGACACCTGTGTCGCTGGCGGGGAAAGAGGCAGATGAAGGGACACAAGACCGAGTAAAAGAAAAGCCGTCCTCCGCCTGAGAGCAGCTGAAAACGTTTTTACGAAGGTTTTACAAATCTTTTTTAAAAGTTTGCTCTTCTTCCCCACCTCAAATGACTAGCTCTTCGTTCGGCACAGGCGGGGACTGGATTCCAGGGCACTGCGGCCGCGCGTCAGCGGCGAGGGCAGCCGGCGGGTCGGGCGGTGGCCTCCCCCAGCCCTCAGTGTCCATTTTTAAAGGCGCAGTTAAAAAGCCAACTTAAAATGTAGTTTTCCATCTAGTTTTGAAAATCAATACGGCTCTTTTAAAAGTCAGCCTTCCTGAAAACATGCATAAGCCTGGCAGGGTTTGTCCAACTGTTTCTGAAGCAAACGATCATATTTTATAAAAACTTTGAAAATCAGCGCTGGAAGGTAATATCTAGCCTCCCCGCCGCCTGGCACTCACGGTCGCAAGGCCGCTCGGCACCAACGCGGCCTCGCGCCACGAGCTCAGCCCGTCGCCTGGACCCGGTGCCCGGCCGCCCAGGCTGCAGCGGCCCACGGCGGCGACCGCGGCGCCTCAGTTACCTGCGCACTTGAACCGTACTGTCCCCTACAGCTCGGGCACGACAGGACCGGCGGGTGCCAAGAATCCATCTACCCTTCTGACCAGTCCCAGGAGCCCCTCCAGCCCCCTGACCACGTTCTGGATGCAACAGGGCAGAAGCGGTCGCCGGCGGGGGTCTCACAAGAACACAGCCTGCCTGGCGCCCGGGCGGCCAGTGATGCCCCACTGACGCCCCCCGTCCCCCGCCGTTCTAAGGCCCCCCACGACGCAGATGCGCTGTGGGGTGAATCAGACACTCGTCCACGCTTACGGCTACGTCCGCAGTGTGGAGAAACAGGTAAAGTTTATTAAAATGAGAGAGAAAAATGGTGACAAGGACGTTATGGAAAATACCATTTCTCAGGTAAGGTCTGTAAGGCAGAATTCATGGAAACAGAAGCACAGTGGTTGGCAGGACGGGAGGGCAGGGGGTGGGGTGGGGTGAGGTGAAGTGAGGGCGGGGAGGGGGGTATGGAAGTTGCTAGAAGGGTGTAGCGTTTCAGTGTGGAAACAGTCCAGAAACCCAACGCTTGACAATGTGAATATACTTTACCAAAGAGTAAACGTAAAAATGATTATGATGATTTTTTAAAATCATTTTTAGGATGGCTATAGACTTCGAGGCATTAAAGCTTTATAGCATAACCAAAAATAAAAATAAAAGTGGCTTTTATAACAGAATCTTCAAACTTTTCAGAGGTGAACTAAGCTTTGGTTAGTTATAAGCCTTTTTCCTGCTACCAGGTATTTATATGGTCCTCAAATAAACACGCATCCATATGAATTGGTGTGAGATGTCACGCTGCCATGACAATCACCAAATCTTAGTGACTTTTAAGTCACAAATTTGTCCTCCCTCAGGAAACATCCACCGTGAGTTTAGGTGACTCATAAGGACACTGCTCTTCACATGGTCACTCAGAAGCCCAGCCGAGTCCGGCGAAGAGGCCGGGGAGACCAGTGATGCTCCCAGCTGGAGGGCCCAGCGGGGCGGGAGTGTCCCACACCGGGAGACTAGGACTGTCCCCAACAGCACCAGGTTCTGCCAGGTGGCATGAAGTGAAGTCACAGGCCTTGAATAAGGGTAGCATGGTAGTGCCAAGCCAGCAACAATGTGACTGTGTCCCCTGAACACACAGGAATATGGCCTCCTGTGTGGGCGACGCCCAGTCAGGACAAGACAGCGCTGACACATGCTCAAGGTGACAGCTGCGAACGTCTCGGGTTCTGAGGGACAGAGTGAGGACGCTGCACGGCGGGGTGGCAGCTAGCTGCCTGTTCAGTGTGGTCGCGAGACTTCGGACCTTCGATGTGCTAACAAAACCTCTAGAACATGAAAGTCCACGGTGGAAACGGGAGCTTGGGCCTGACGTTCGTGAGGCTCCTGTGTCAGAGATCTGCTGGTGTCACCTGTTTCGCTGGGCGAGAATGGACAGCTGTGGAAGGAAACAGGACTGGCCCCCTTTAGGTGGGGAGATGCAGAGCTGCAGTGACTCGGAGGCTCTGATCACGAGCTGTCACCATCACAGCCTGCCACCATTACCGTGTCCTGCACGTTGCCACGGAAGGCACAGTGTCCAGAGCGTCAGAGTCACGTGAGGTGAGGCGGGCCCGCTGCTCAGTGCCCCTGTCCACTCAGCTCCAGCTGCTGTGGTTCAGAACCATTTTGTTCCAGAACACTCTAGGGAGTCTAGAAAACTCTCCTCAATGTAGGGGGGCAGAATTGCCTGAGGTTCTGGAACAGTTCTGCTTCAGGAGAACTGAAACCCTTTTTTAATTATTTGCTCACGGAAAAATAAAAGTCATCTTTCACTACAGTCTTTCTGAGGCCGACGAGCACCCCACTGCAAAGCTGGC
Organism: Pteropus medius; assembly: GCF_902729225.1. Classification (NCBI taxonomy): domain Eukaryota; kingdom Metazoa; phylum Chordata; class Mammalia; order Chiroptera; family Pteropodidae; genus Pteropus; species Pteropus medius. The sequence goes on from NW_024352148.1 coordinate 201,079, forward strand.
CTGAGCACGCGTCCAGCGTCCTGCAGGTGTGGCAGCCTCGTCCCTCGTGATCCAAGAGAAACACTGGACTCCAACCCGGGACCTCTGAGCTACTTTACTGCTCTACCAGCAAAGTCATGTTCTCTTCTGGGTCTATCTCTGAGCTGCTGCCATGGTGATTTTCAGAGTTAAGAGAAAGATCTCAGCATAGACAGCTTTGATTCAAAACCTGTGACCACTGTGGGCACGACAACCTGAGAGAGGCATCGATGTGTTAATACGACACCATCTAAGGCTTGTGGCTGGACTTCCCACCACCTGGTTTCAAAGGGGTGGTTCGGGTCCATCCCATTTGATTTCTTTTCCAAAATTATCTGGAAACTAAGGCAAGAAAATAAGCTCGTCGTGTCCTCACAATGCATCGCTCTTCTCCTATTCGTTTGCATGTGGTGTTCCAGTAGAAGTGAAAGGTTAAAAAATAGAAAATCAAATTAAAGGTGTGTCCGGAACCTCATTTTTAAATGGTCTCAGCTCATAGCAAGATTTACCTCTTGCAGGAAGAAAGCAAAGCAGCTTCTGGTTCCTGTCCTGTCACCTGGCACTGAACTGGCTCTGGCTGCTGCTCTGGCTGCTGCTCTTACCTGGAGGAGGCAATGACCCCCTAACCCACCCATCCACCGAAGTCACAGAGCCGCCCCGGGGCCCGACCGCGCAGAGAAGCGTGTTTGCCAACACACAACGCACCAAGGGACCACGGACACGTGTGGAGAGGAAGGTGCCTTTGTCACAAGGATGTAGGCTTTGGGGCAAGCTGCTGCCACGGGGACCAGCCCTAGTTCTCTGCTTATTTTGATGGTTCCTATTCCCATTCCACGTGGACTTCGAATAAAGTTTGTCATCAAATAAAGGAGGTGACAGGTTTCTGTCCTTTGCTTCCTGTGTGATGCCCCAGGCCCCAGGCGCTGGGCCGGAGAGACCAGGAGAGGGAGGCGGGCGGGACGCGCGGCTACCAGCGTCGAAGCCGCCGACTGTCCGCCCGGCCCGGTTCCGAATGCCCCGCCCCGCGCGCAGGGCCCACCCGGCACGCGGGTCCCGCGCCCCACGCGCCCCGCCCGCGCCCCGCCGAGCGAAGCGGAAGCGGCGCTCCCGCCGTAGGGCCCTGGACCCCGAGTCCTTCTGTGTCTGTGACAAACGCGACTTGAAGAAAACCGAACGTCGCCCTGCGACGGGGCGCGGAGAGACGAACGAACCGAGCGTGGCACTGAGCTGCCGGCGCGCAGGACGGCGGGGCAGCGGGGGCTGCGGACACCTGGGGACCCGCGCTCCGCGACTGCCGGGGCCGCGCGACCTCGGGCGGGGGCGGGCCGAGCCCTCGTGTCCCCTCCCTTTGGGGCGCACGCCGCGCGTTCAATCGGATCGCGGAAGGAAAGGCGGCGGCTGGACACCGCCGAGCGCGCGAGGGGACCGGAGCGGCGGTGACGCAAACGCCCGCTTTGCGGAAAGAGTGACTTGGCCGGGTCATCCGACATACGGGGACCTCGCTAGTTGCGCCCCTCCGCCCCGCGCGCCCTGTGCGTCTAACCGGTTGTGCTTCGCGGACCCGCGCGGGAGGTGACACCGCCCCGGCCCGCGCAGCCCACGCGGCCTAGTTCCCCTGTCGCCACAGGTGGGTCCACTGCGGATTTGGTGACAGCAAGTGAGCAGGACGACGCCGGGGCTGCTCCCGCGACAGCCCGCAACAGCCCGCGACGGCGCCTCCGCGGCCTGGTCGGAGACGCCCGGAAGGGAAGCGGCGGGACGTGGGGACGGTAACAGGAGAAGCGACGGCGACAGGACCGCACGAGCCTCGCAGCGGCGGGAGGAGCGCGACGTGACGCAGAAACATCACCCCAACACCGCAGAAACAGCTGCGCCAGCTCAGTGCGAAATGAACCCGAGTGTAGGTCGCAGATGGCGCGAGCACCCCGCCGAGTGTGACGCGCCACTGCGCAAGGGGACCCGCGGGGACCTACCTGCCAGCTCCGCTGGGCCCCGGTGCCGGAGAGACTGCGGTCATCCCGCCTCGCCAGGCCGGTCCCCGCATTCGCGGAGAGTAGCTGCACCTGACGGCGGCCGCCGCACCTGCGCCCTGAACGGCTCCCAGAGGCGTTCGCTGGGTCCTCGCCAGCATCGGCAGCACTGGGAGAACAGCTGTTTGACATTAAAACTGTGCTTTTTAAAACTGCTGCTGCCACAGCCTTGCTTGCTCGCCTGGCTGTGTAGCCACGAGTGACACGCGTGTGGACAGAAGAGAAACATCGCTCCATCGAGACGGGCTGAGGGCAGCACGTCTGCACGTCGGGAGGGGCTTCCCACCAGCCGCTCACCGCCAGCCGCGAAACCCCACGCACGCGGGGCGGGTTCCTCCATGGATAAAAAAGGAGTTACTGAGACATCAAACACTAAAAATTTTCCACGTGGACAGAGAGGACGTCTCACAGAAATGTCGCGGCAGGTCGCCTTGCACAGGAGTGGAGGGGGTTACCCCAAACCAGAAGCAGATAGGAAGTTACAGGGCGCGGAGCCTGCGAACAACCTACTCCTCTTGGCTGCCGTGATTTATCTTTAGCTTGTGTTGTCATGGACACCCCCTCCAGGGGCTTAAACCTAAAATGTGGCCCGCCTTCGCTTGGTCATCTTTGGCCAAAGGCAGTCAAAGGGCATTTATTTCTGCTTTGGAGGTGGAGGTATAAGGTCTCCAGTTAGTATCTTGGAGATTAGGACACCATTTTTGCCTTCTCTTTGAAGGAGTCTTGACTACGTAATTATTTTCACAAAGATTGGAAAGCTGAGCTATTCTTTCAGTTCATTGAATATTTTTTTTCTCCGGAAGTTCGCTTTTCAAACCAACTAGCTCGTTAGAATGGCTAATACTAAATCAGCTTCCAGTGATGAGCTTGCAGAGGCTCAGTCACGTCGCAGGTGTTAGAGCTGGAGGGAGCCCCCGCGCCTTCTGTTAAGCGCCTTCAGCTTACAGATGGTGACTGAAGCTCAAGGAAGTTGCGTGTAAGAACCAAACCTCTTCACGCTCCACCAGGAGATTTCAACTTCGCTATTTTTTAAAATCAGGGTTTCTAAACTTAGGAGCTCTTCGTCTCTTTATTATCGTTTAAATCCCTCCCCCTTTTTAAACTAGTATTGTTTCCTCCGAAACTGATTCTTAAAAATCAAGTTTTGCCGAAGTGAGAGTTACACTCTTACGTAAGTGTTAGTGTCTCAAATATAATTCAGCTTCTTGCGATTCCTTATCCCTTATGTGCCAGTGAAATTCTGCACAGAAATATTGGTGAAGAACACAGGCACTCTACTTAGTTTGATAGAGGGGAAATTTCAGAAAAACAATTCATTCTTCTGAAAACCACACGAGCAGGAAAAAGTTACGACGCAACACACAAAAATTATGAAAATTAGATATTTTATTTATAGTTTAATAACAAGAACAATTTTCTTGTCTTTCAAGAGGTAAATACATACTAGAATAAACTCTGTAGAATATACAAAAAATACATACTTTTCCCATGGAAATTTTCTTTATAATAAATAGAAGGGAACACGTGTGGCTGATCCGGATGGTGTGCCCTGTCTGCTGAGGTTTTCAGTCTGTTGATTTATTTCGATTCTCTTGAAAGAATGGGGGAGTTCCCTCTCCCCTACGAGGTCGAGATAAATAATGCATGAGGCGATCCCTCCCCCCTTCCCCTTTTCCTCCACATTTTTCCTTTTGATAGAGGGTTCGGCCTCGATCTCCACGCCTGCATTCAGCCAGTACAAAGCCTACAAATTATGCAATGACTTCTAACCTGGCCCTCTAACAAAACACCTTCTTTCCCCTTATAAATCATGAGAGACAGATGGCAAAATGGAGAGGAGAAAGGACAGAGAAGGACGGGACAATGGGCATTGTGACGAACCTGGGAAACAGAGCAAAGTGCGCGTCAGAGGGAAGTTTGGTTTGACAGGTGAAGTTCCCACAGCCGCAGACAGCAGTGGGAATAAAGCAGATGCCGCCCGCGGGCCTGGGGCGACGCCGTTACCGGTAACGCCATTCACATGCTAAGACGCTTCTTTCTACTGGACCTTAACCTCTCTACGCAGGAGCGAGGCGGAGGGGCCGCGGCGACTTCCTCCAACTGCAGAGTCCGCGAGCTACGGGGGTTAGGGGTGGGGCGTCGCGTCACCTCCACCTCTTCCCAGCGTCTTTGTATCCTCAAGAAGCGCCCCCCAAGGTCTACCGTCGTCTTGGACGGTCAGCAGCCCCCCATGCTCGACAACTCAGAGCGGGTCTTAATAAAGGAGCCGCGCGCGGGGAGCGCGACGACGGCGGCGGAGTCGGGACGCCCGCCCCGGCCACGGGAGCGCGCCGGGTCCAGGGCGCGGGGGGTGCGGGGACCGCAGGGGAGCCCCGGGCCTGGCGCGCGGGCACGCGGCCCTACACGCAGTCCCTGACCACCGGGCGGCGGGGCGCGCAGCGGCGCTTGTCGGAGGCGGCGGGCGGCCACAGGTCCCCGTCCGACCCCGCGGGGCTGGCGGGGGAGAAGGCGCAGCTGCAGGGGGACGTGGAGGAGGACGGCGCGGGGCTGTCGCCGCAGCTCCAGGTGGACGCGGGCGACGGGCTGTCCCCCACGCTGCCCAGCGCGCCGCCCGGGCTCAGCCCCACGGCCTCGCGGCGCAGCGGCCCGGCCAGGCCCCCGGCCCCGCAGTGGTCGGCCAGGCGCAGGGTCTCGGTGAGCGCCCAGATGTAGTTGTGCGCGAAGCGCAGCGTCTCGATCTTGGTGAGCTTGGCGTCCTCGGGGAAGGTGGGCAGCACGTCGCGCAGCGCGTCCAGCGCCGCGTTCAGGTTGTGCATGCGGTTGCGCTCGCGGTTGTTGGCCTTCAGCCGGCGCGTCCTCTTGATGCGCTGCGCGGTCTCTGCCGTCTTGGCGCCGCGGGAAGCGGCCCGCGCCCGGGAGGGGCGCCGCCGGCACTCGGCCACCAGGCCCAGCAGCCGCGCCCGCGGCCCCGCCGCGCGCCGTCGCGCCCCGCCAGACGCGCCCGGCTCCTCGTCCTCGTCGGCGCTGGACGACGGCGTGGTCAGCACGTCCTCGTCCCCCTTCACCTCCGAGGCCTCGGACTGGACGAACATCCTAGCGGAGAGCAGGGAGGGAGGGGACCGAACGCGGTGTCACCGGGCAGCGGAGGCGCCGGGCCGCGCGCTCCGGCGCGCGCCCGGAGGAGCCCAGCTGGGAGGCTGGGGGTTCCCCGCCGCCAGCCCGCCCGGTTCCGTGTCCGCCCGGGAGGGGACTGCCGTTCTCCGGACAAAGGTGAGCGCGAGCCAAGGGCGTTCGGACGCGTCGCCGGACTGCGGGAAGGGCGGTCCGGCCTGGAGCCGCCGCGCGGACCCTTACCTGGCTCGCGCTCCTCACGCGCGGTCCCTGCGTGCGCTGGCGGTGCGTGTTCGTCTGTCACTCAGCCCCCGCCGGCCGCTCCCGGCACGCGACCCCCGGGCAGTGCAGTTAAAGCGAAGCTGCTTGTGGTTCAGTGGCTGCGTGTCTGGCACACGACCCTCCTTAAAACCCCTTATATACCCCGCGGGAAACAATCGGGCCTGCCCCCGGGCCCCGCGCCCCCGGCCCCGCCGCCCCCCGCCGGCGCCTCCCGGGCTCCTCCTTTTCAGCGCGCTCTCCTCGCTCATCCCCTTCCCTTCCCCCAGCCCGGCCCGCCACCGGTCCTCCCCTCCCCCGCTTTATCTAATCAGTAGAAAACGGTTCTAAAGCTGCTGCCGGCGCGCGAGGCCGCGGTCCCGGCCGCTGCGCGCGGTGATTGGAGGCTCGCGCTCGGCTGGAGCGTGCCGCTAATTTATTAATGAATGGAGGTCGCGAGGCGCAGCTGGCCAATCCGGGCGCCCCGGACCCCGGGAGGCCTAGCGAGCCACGCGCCCCGGAGCCCGTTCCCTTTCAGCAGCTCACCAGGGGCCGGGGCGCCGGGGGCGGCGGGAGATGGGACGATCGCCCCGCGCTGCCCGGCCGCGGGGCCCGAAACTCGGGACGCGGGCAGCTCTGGTGCTGCGGGGCAGCGCTCGGCAACGGCCCCTGAGAGCTGCCTCGCACAGTAAATGGGTTTAAACGCGTCCATTCGGTTCGAGGACGGAGCGGGCGTGGGCGGCGGGCAGTGGGCGCGTGCTGGGCGAGCGTGGTGGGTCCCAGACCGACGTCGCAGAGTGGGGGACAGGACGTCGCAGGATTGTGGAGGCGGCTCGCCGAGGAAACACCGAGAAGGGCACGGGGCAGGAACTTTGAGGACGTGTGACGAACGGGCTCTGGGCCCTGGCGCGGCTCTTCTTTTTCGCGGTCGCCCAGACAGGTGGCAGGGCAGCGAGCCGAGCCAGGGTGCCGCCGACTCGCTGTCCCCCGAGCGCAGGGGCCGCGCTGACATCTCCATGACCCCTGCCCTGCGCTAGGGGCGTTGTGGGGACATGGGGCCAGGTCCTCTAGATTCTCCCGGCTGTTCAGTAGGAAAAAGAGGTCAAGGGCTACGCGCTTCGGAGGAACCTTGCTCCGAATGGCCGGTCGGCCTCCCTCTCGGCTCCTCCCGGTGCTCAGGCCCACCCTCCCGTCCACGTGGCGAAGCCAGCAGCCCCAGGAGAGTGCAGGGCAGAGGGCCGGTGGACCCGGACCCCGGCAGCTCGCAGGGCAGTCCCTTGAGATCCCTTTTGCAAATTAAGCTGAAGCAAGGCGCATTCGGAGTTAGGAGCTGAAAAGTGGCTAGAAAGAGTGTTGTTTGCGTCTCTGTCTCATCCGGTTTGTAGGGATTGGAAACAAGTAGCAAAACAAGAAGGGAGAGGAAAGTACTTGGTGGTGGTTCCGCGGGGTTCTGCAGGGAGGTACCGAGCAGGACGGGAAGGCACAAAGTAAAGAAAATGAAAGAATCCCGTGGAGAGACTTTACCCGAGGCGGCTCTCCAACATCCGCACTTCCGTCTGTCTCGAAATCGTTTCAAAACTGCCACGATTTTCTTTGCTGGTCAATATTTGTGTTTTGCATCTCCGCCTCCACCCCCCAGCCCCCACCACCTTAAAAGCAAATTCCCTAAACTTAAAAGCATTATTTTCTCAGTTCCCTCGAATGCTTTCAGAACACCTTGAATCATTTGTTAGAAGTGCAGATATTTAAAATGAAGAGACAGGTCCAGCCTCTCTCCCATTCGTCTGTATCATGCACCTGCCAAATCAGAACGTCAAAGAAGAGTTAGATCAAGCAAAGGGCATGTCAGTAGTGAGACACCAGAGTGCTCACCTCGGGCACATGTACACATCAGCATTATTTTATAGGCAATGGTCACTGATACCAAACAAACAAGTAAATACTCTTTACGGTCCCTCAGGATAAAACCCTCTAAGGTGTAGGCTAGCTGGGTAAAGATGGAAGGAACACGTGGGAACGTGGGAACGGATGCAGGATTTTTGTTCGTTTGCATGGAACTGCGAATGAGCAAGCTAGAGATTAAGGCTCAGTGCTGCTGAAGCACAATGGATTTATTTAATTGATTGTATCTGGGTGTCCACCCTCCCCTCAATTTTTATGTTCTTCCAAGATTTTGTGTTTTCACGATGCACTAAAAGGACCACACCTTCCTTTGTTAAACTGCAACCTTCTATCCTGCCTACGAGGACAAAGTTAGTAATGTATATTTAACTGTATCCTGTGCAGATATTTAGTGGTAGTAATATATTATTAGGGTAAATCGCACATTTCTGATTCCGGAAATACCCTTCAAAAGGAAAAAGTATGCCAAGAAATTTAGGGTTGTGTACATATTCAAATATTGACATAAGCCAATCTCTGTGTAAATATAAAGATGTGAAGTTTGTAGAATTTTACATTTAAAATAAGGACTTCTTTGGGTGCATGCAGTGTTGTGTTAGATTACTGTGCAGAAATCATCTTTATCATGAATATGATTCTAAGAATTTTGGTTGCATGTATTGCAGCTTTCAAGAGAAGCATCACTCTTGATAACACTTCTGGAAATACTTCCTACTATGAAGAATATTATTTTTTGAAAGAAAAGAAACAACACCAAGAACAATCTAACAACACTAATGCAACCCAGAAGCCAACCAGTCACACTCAGTGGCAGAATCCTATTTGTTCAGCATTTTGCTGGTTTTGATGCGAGAAAGCAATTTCGGTTTGTTCTTGGATTTGCGAGGACGTGACCGATGCCACCGTCTTTAGCTGGACTCTCTAGCACTCTTTTAAGTTAGATAAATTCAAGAGGCACTTGTGTGGTCTAAAAGATTGTCCAGATGAAGCGAGGCTGAAATGTCCTGCGAGGGGGGAAGGGCGAGTGAATAGCATCAGTGAGGGTGGTGACCAGGCCGCTGCTGTCCACTGCGTGAACTGTCCCAAAGGGTCAAGCTGTTCATCTTCAGCCCCTTTCACTGTGCAATCCTACTTTACGAGAACAAAAGCTCAAAGCAGGCAGTTATCAAGAAATGGGAACACAGTGATTTAAACTCATCCCCCAGCCTTAGAAAGAAAGGGGGCCGGGTGCCTGTCGCGGGGAGGGGGGAGGAGTGGGACCTTTAGAAAGTCTTTGTTGCTTCTAAGCAGCTTGAACTTTGAGATGACCCCAAAGCCCTAAAGTTTAGGGTAGGTGTTGCTGTGGGGCCATAGGCTACATCCCATCCACACTTCGACCTCACAAGTGGCCTAAGAGGACAATGGTCCCTGGGCCAGACTCTGGCCGCTGCAGAACGGGGGCGCCTTTCCCAGGAGCACCGGCGCCGCCAGCCCCCAACTTCCCAAGTACAGTAACGGCTCCACCTACAAGGCCCGGGATCAGGACCCCCGATGCCCCGAGACACCCTACTCCCTGAGGGCTTGGCAGCCTGACTCCTAACCCTGCAGGAGCAGCGAGGCAGAGGCGCCTTGCGGGGCGGACTGGGTGTGAGCTCGCAGGCCAGGAGGGAGCACGCCCACCTCACCTTCGAGCTGGACCCCGCAGGTTCCTGTGTCACCCTGGCTTTCCCCACAGGGCCTGTCCAGGAGGAGTGGGGCCAGGCGCTGCGCCCCCTTCCTGGGATTCTGGCGGTGGGGCGGGTCCTCCTGGCACAGAGCCCTGTCACCCCCTACCCCTGTCCCCAAGCCTGCACAGTGCGCCTGGGTGCCTCCAGCAAACAGGGCGCTGGCCTTGGTGATGACAACATCTGAGATGTCTTCTTGGCAGGAGCTAGAGGCCCCTCCCATCTGCGACCAGCTCCCCAACCCCCATTCTTTCCCACGAAGGAAAGAAGTCGCTGCAGGACATTTGGCCACAGCCCCACCACTCTCGCTCTCCGATTGTCCCCTCTGGTGAGGGGAGGGCAGCGGGCGCTGGGGCCACCAGCGAGAGGAGCCCCAGCCCTCTGTGCTGTAAAAAGGAACACCGGCTGTGCAGGGGCCAGTGCAGGGCAGGGAGCACTGACCGCAATGGGACACAAACGCGGTGACCGCGCCGTGCCTGAGTCAGAAAGTCTCGCGGGCGCCAGGATGGTAATCCCGCGTAATCCCTCCTCTGCGTGTAGGGACAGCGCTGCCACAAGAGCTGTTTTGTTATTTATATTGGCGTTTAATAAAACTCGGCCCCTGCTGAATAGGCTGCCCACTCTCCGATGGTAATTAATTCCCCATTGCAGTGACCCAATTGTCCCGGGACACAGCGCTGTCCCCCTTTGTGTGGTGCAGCCCTCGTGCACCAACAGCGATGAAAACGCCTTCTTTTGATGTCATTCAAGGCGCCTGGCTTGTCCTTTCCTAGACTTCAAGGACCCTTTCTTCCTCCGCTTCATGAAAAGCGAGCGCAGCGCTGGCCGCCTCTGCGGGATTAGCGGGCTGTGCGGGACTCAGGCGGAGAGCGGAGCCTGGGGCACAGGACTCCGAGGCGGTGACCCTGAGGGCTACTGTCCCACTCGGAAAGGCCCAAATGCTGCGTCCTCTTCCGGACATAAACGCACCATTTCCAGTTTCTGATGTAAGCGAGCATGAGGCTGGTAGGCGATGTGGGCTTCGGCAGAGAAAGCAGTGTCATCTGTGCCTTGGGGACAGGCTACAGGCTCACTGTGACGCAGTCACGCAGTCCTCTTCCTCCACCCACACCGTCCCTGATGAGCACCGTGCGCCCAGCACGCGCCACCCCGGGGACAGCCCCGCGCAGCGGACGCCACCCCGCCCCCCGCACGCCGGGCTTTGCGTGCAGACGGCAGAAAGCGGGCGGCAAGGGCGGGGACGCAGGCGGTGAGCAGCGTCGCACAGGCGAGTGCGCGCTTCACGGACCGAGACATTCGGGGGCGACCCCCTATTTACTCATCCCCCGAACACTTCTCCAGCGCCGCCTGTGTTGGCCTTCGGTCCAGCCAGTGTGATGATGCAGTAGCTGACGTCACCCTCCGTTGGTGTGGGGGCGCAGTAGCTGACGTCACCCCGCTAGCTAAATGAGGCAATCGCTGACGTCACGCTCCGTGGCCGGGTGGGGTCTGGGTCCCCAGGTCCGGGTTGGGGCAGCGCTGTCCACGAAGTCCCTGTCACGTCGCAGGAACGGCGAGCTGAGCCACGTGGCGCCGGGCTGCATGTGTCCCCCCCTGGACAAAGGCGGCCTGAGCCCAGGAAGGACAACCGCCTGTCCCGGGGCGGACCCCAACTCTGAAGGCTTTATCCACGGGGACGCGCGCTGCCAGGGGCCGGGTCGCCCTGTGCGGGCGTGGGCGGGACGCTTGGGGCCCGGGCGTCACCCTCCCCGACCCACTCGAGGGAGTGTTCACGCGGCACCGCGCATCCAGGGCCCCGCAGACCAGACTCGGGCGAGCACCGGCCCGCTCGGGGCCCTCATGCGCCTAGACCGCAAACGCGCCCGCCTCGTCCATGCTCCGACTCAAAGGCGTCAGCGGCCTGCGCCTTGGAGCCGGAGCAGGAACAGGGCGCAGACCGGCCACCTCCCCATCCTGGCGGCATCGGGTCCAGGGCCGGGCCTTCGCTGCAGGGTTTTGCGGTTCAGAGCTGCAGGTGACAGGCCAAGGGCGAGCGCAGACGTGAGGGGACCCCTGTGCTCCTGCGGGTGCGGACTGTATCTGTATGTCGCACGACGTGCTTGGGCACCTGCTCCTCACCCACTAGAGGCACTGTCCAGATTCCCTCTCAGGCTGCCTGTCGCCAGTCTGGGGTTTTCATTCTCTTCCTGAGTGGCGTCTGACGCCTGTTTTGGCAATTCGGCAGGTGCGCCAGACGGGGGAGGCACCGTGAGCTGCAGAGTGCGGGTCACCTTCGGCTCCACCCCCCTGGATCCAGCTCCGCGATTCCTACGTCCGCCAAGCCCATGTTCATCTTTTTCCTGATAAAGTTTGAGTCCTTCACTTTGTCAGACAAACTGTGTTCCCAGGCGTCAGGTTACTGAGGACCTGGACTCCGGCCTTCCTGCGACTCTGGAAGCCCCATGTCCGCCAAGAGGGGCCACCTGATGCCTGAACTAGGGCTGCCACGAACAACGAAACGTCATGGGCCTTTAAAATATTTTTGGATATATAATTTTTTAAATTGCGATATGCTTGGTATGACCCCCGTTTGTGGAGAATATGCATATCCGAGTGACGCAGGAAACTGAAACCACACATCCGGGAGAGAAAAATATTCAGAGCTTATCTTTTAGCCATTGGATAGCTGTAATCTAAATTTTCTTTTTTTTGCGTTTCCCAAGTAAATTTTGGAACACGTATAATCAGAAGTTATTACTTTCCAAACACCGGCCTCCTATTCGTTGGAGCCCACATCAGAGATGGACGGTCCAGCTCTGAGATCTCTGCCGGGCAGGGGGTGGCGTTCAGCGCAGACCTCCGCACCAAACACTGGGGCCCAGGAGCTGGACATCTGGGTGGACGTGGGCTACTGCCACAAAAACAAACATTTAAAAACAGGACAAAAATGGTCAACGCTAATTTTGAAAGTTTCGCTTCTGTCGAATCACAGTTCCTGGGGTCGGACAGAGAGAGGAAAGTGCCTCCGGGCTATGACTTTCTAGTTCTGCTTAATCAAGTCTGCTTTTCCCAAAGGCGAGATCACATCTTACGGGTCTGATGGTTTCTAAAGAAAGCTCTTTTCCCAGTGCCTCGAAGTAAGATGTCCCCTACTTAATAACACTTGCTGGCGGGGGATTCTTTGTGTTTAATCTTGCTTAAATGTGTTTCCTCTTGACCCGTCCTCAGCACTGATTAAAAACTTTCCTCCCCTTTCATTCTGTGCTCCAAAATATAGCGTCTAAAGCTTCTATTTAAAAAGCAGTCAGGACTGAGAACACGTTTAATTCTGAGTTTTGCTTTTAGGGTTCTGGCTTTCTCTGCGGGCAGAGCCACCTTTGCACTGGAGGAGGGGGGTGTCCAGCTCACTCTGCATTTGTGCAGCGCCCACCTCAACTTGAAACTGGGCTGCGTTATTGTCCGAGCATGAGACCCCGTGGATGAGAGAAAGGGAGGGCTTTGCAAGAGGATAATGGCATTCTTCTCAGCAAATTCTTTTTCTCCAGGGTTTTTATCTTTGAGGATTTGAGAGTTCATTTTCTCTTGAAGAAAAAGTACTCTCACAGTGCAATACTGTGCAGAAAAATCAAGAGATATGTTCATCGTAGAAATAAAAAATAAAACTTTATGACAATATTGACCCAAACCTGAACTCCTATAAGTGTCCTAAATAGAACATTGCTTTTCTTCCTTTTAAAAAACTTCCCAGCTAGAGAGACTCTAACGTGTCACTAAAAAGTGGGGAGAAATGCCGTTCTATCACGTGCGTGAATCTGGTGACGTCGCCCCTTATCCGAGTTATCCGAGTTGCACCGGGCTTGGGACCAACACTGTTTCTCGGCGAATGAGTCGCTGGAGGTTTGAGGCAGTCGTTTTGGGGCGCACGGCTCCTTCAGCTGAGACTGTGGGCTGCTCCCCAAGAACCGCACGGTGTCTTAGTTTCTTGTCTGAATCTTCCTTCGGCCTCGGCCTCGCCCTCCTGAAGCGGGCACAGCAATGCCTTTCCCGGTTCTGACGCCTGGAACAATTCCTTTCTTCAAATAAGTCAGTTAAGGAATTGTGTCTTATTAAAATAATGGCCTCCTTTCCCTCACATCTCAAAAGCTCACGTACTAGAGAGGAAATAAAGTCAGCCACATGGAATTTTAAAATAACAGAAACATCTAATACCGTCTAATTAGAAATCAGTGATAGCGCTTCACAGTTCCAAGCGTCGGGCCTAGAAAAATACCTGGCAATTGGAAATTCTCTTTAACTCAATAGTTAAGAAGAAATAAATCTGGAATTATGGCACAGAGTGAACTTACGTCAGAATGTAGGTCCCATGGCCTACACAGGGCCGAGGCCTCCTCACTGGTGAGTGCTGACCGGCCGGGGCGCCAAGGCCGTGTCCCCAGCCCCGTGGCCCAGGACAGAACCGCCCTCTAAAGCAATGATTTTTCCCGCAGCTCTCCCTCTGCTTCTTCCCCCGTCTTTAGGTGGCTGTGAGCCAGTGAGATGTAAAAAGCAGCACGGACAGCTTCACGGCCTCACAGGGAGAGGCGCCCTTCGGGTCCCCCTCCCTGCTTACTGGAAGGCGGACCTGACAGCTGCATCTCCGTCCTGGTCGGGAGGAGGCGCCGGCGTGATACGCCTGGCCAGCGCCCCATGCTCCCTTCCAGACTTGTATGCATGAGAGAAACAGACTCCCCTTATTTAAGCTACTGCCTCTTGGGGGCTCCTGTCCCTCAGAACTGAACCTAACAAGCACCAGCTGCAAACCCCAAGTCCCTGGAGAGTGACGGAGAGGAGCTTTTGGCCTCTCTGTCCAGTTAACGGTGGTCGTCTTGCTCCAGAGGTGAGCGTGAGTGTCTGGTGCGGGTTGTCACGGTTCGAGGCTGGACGAGACCTGGCAGCTGGTGTAACCGGGCGAGCGGCCCCGGCAGGCGGAAGGAGAATGGACGCCTCCACGTATGGAGCTCAGATGAAAACCTGTCCGTTTCCAGAACGTGGGATAAGACAGGCCAGTGACATGGCATCAGTAGCCGAACAGCGCAGAGTCGTGGGAGGCACAGGCGGCCCCGCCCGGGGGAGCAGGGAGCCTGGGCGCAGTCTGAGAAAGGGGTGTCGCCGAGTTACAACAGCGGCGTAATGGTCATTCGCGTGGGTCCTCTTAGATGAGGTACAATTTATATAAAACGAATCGCCCCATTTTCGTGTCCAGTTCCAAGTTGTGACCCCCAGCCCAGCCCAGCTGTAGGACAGAGTCATCGCTCCAAAGCCGCCCCACCCCCCCGTGGTCCCTGGCACACTCACCTGTCCTGTCCCTGTGCCTTCGCCTCGGCACACCGTCGTGGGTGAGACTCGCGCAGAAGGCAGCCCTGCGAGTCTGGTCCCTCAGTCGAGGGCACTGCATCCGGGATCTTGGTCTCTGAGGCCGAGGGGAGCCGCCTCCTGCGGCTGTGTCTGCGGATACATTCACCGGCCGAAGCGCATTTCCGATGCTTGCAGTTCGGGACAGTGATGAATGAAGCCGCTGCAGTCGCGTGTGAGCTTCTGTACGGACACGGGTTTCACTTCCCTTGGGGACAGGCATAGGGCGGCCAGGTCATGTGGCCAGGGGCGTATTTGTAAGAAGCTCCCTAACGCCTCCCAGCGTCGCCGTGCGTCACTGCGCCCGTCACCTCCATCTGCGGAGTCCGAGCCCGAGCCCCACTGGCTCTGCGTCCTTGCGCCTGGCGCTGTCAGCTTGGTTTTGTCTGCTAAGTCGCCCGTCAGGTGTGTCTCGCTTCCGTTCCCTTTGCAACTACTGGCACCGAGCATTTCTTTTTCATGGGCTTATGTGCCATTTCTATGTCTTTTCTGGTGAAGTATTTTGAAATCCCTTGTCTGTTTTTAAAATCAGGTTTTTGCTTTCTTATTATTAAGTTTTGAGATTTCGTTACATCACCTCGAAATAAGTTCTTTATCAGATGTGTGTTTTGAAAATGTTCTTCTGTATATTCCTTGTCTTTTCGTTTTATTAACTTTGTTTTGAAAAGCAGAAATTTTAATTCAGTCGAAGTCTTATCCATTTTTTTTCTTCGATAGTGCATTTGGTATATTATCTAAAAGTCTTTAACTAAATCAAGGACACAGGGATTTTCTGGTATGATTCTTTCCAGAACTTGCACAGTTTTACACTTTGGTCCATGACTCACGGGGGCGATGGTACAGGCCTGGGTGAGGCTAATTTCTTTGCATATGGGTATTGGTTTTTACGCCATTTGTTGGAGACTTTCCTTTTTCCACTGAATTATCCTTGTATCTTTGTTAAAAATAAATTGTCCTCACTTGGGAGGGTTTACTTCTTAATTCCTTACTCTGCACAACTCTCTAGATTCCTGGGGGTGGGGGCAGAACAGCCTGCTCTTCTTACCAAGGCCTGCCCTCGGGCAAACCAGCCGACCAGAGCCGGCGGGAGCCTCCCCGACCTGGGAAAGGGGGACACCAAGCCCAGCGCACGCAGCCTCTTGTCCCACCACACTGTCCAGAAACGCTGAGAAACACGTGAGTGTCGCAGCCCCAGGCCCAGCCGAGACCCGGGACCTCCAGCCAGCACGCCAGGTCCTGCTGCCCAGGGACTGTCATAGGCCGCGGACACACCGGGACACGATTCGAGGCGGAGCAAGCCGGGCACCAGCCACGGCGGGGACTCACCACTACCAAACCAGGGATTTTAAACGACGATCGCCGTGTAGGTAAACGGCCAGCTCGCTCACGCAGCCTGTCTGCCCAGAAACCGAGTCTCACACGACGGTGTCCAGACTCAGCTGTCCCCCTGGACCGCTGTTCATCACGCGTCGCCTGGTGCCGCGTCCTGTGCTCCCGCGATGCCCCCGTTATTACCGGCTCAAAACTCCGGGCAGGGCTTGCGATACCTAAAAGCGGTCAGTGTGCGGGGGATGCCACTGGCCACGCGCCCACGCACATGCGCCCACACTGCATCTGCGCCCAGAACGGCGCGCTGGGCAGCTGCGGCCGCGGGCCTCGCGCCAGCCCCTCCGCGCCCGCGTCCCCTGCACTTCCCACGGCCCGCCCCAGTCCCCACGGAGCTGGCCCCACCTCGCACCCCGAGGCCTGACTCGGACTCTCGAGACGTGGGGGACAATGCACCTGAGCGCCCGCGACGTCACGGCCGTGCTTGCTCGCGGTTTTCGTAGAAGTGCACGCCCAGCACTGTCAGAGCAGCCACACGTCCTCTCTGCACGAGTCTGCCCAAGCCTCTCCATCCCGGAGACCGGTAGCTTGTCCTCGGGGGTGGGGGTGCTCCACGCCCGCGCCGACAAAGGGAGCAGGCCGCGCACCCGCACCCAGAGGCTGCACCGCCTGCTCGCCACCGAGCATGCGGCCTGGGCCACGCTCGCTCTGCTCCGCGAAGCCACAGACCCATCAGAACTGGGCCAAGTAAATCAACGAACTCCAAGTTTTTGTTTTAAAGAAGCATCAGGCGCCCTAAACTTCGCCTGGGGAACCTGCCCACAAGTTCTTTAACTGAATGTCGACCGCTTTCTCGTTTCACACCGTCATTTCCTGTAGTATCAGGACCAGAGCTGCACAGTTTGAAAGTAGCGTAGTAAGGAAAACCAAGGATTACGAGACCATCAGAAGAGCTTAAAACACCGACCCAACCAGCGCTTCAGGGTAAAAGGAACTCTGAGGCTGGCAGAGAAGTCCGAGTTGTAGTTTTTTTCCTTTACCGTATAATTAAGCCAAAAACACAGCCTGAACTGAAAACACATTTCACTCATGACTAATTTCAAAGCAGGCACTTCAAATCAGCATTGAGCTAATGCTTTTAGAACAATTATTTAATTTTCAGGTCCAATATCTGTCAAGAAAATCACCAATTTCCATGTAACTCTTATTTAATATAAAATGATTGAGTTAGCACAAAGCTATTTCACAGCTGTCTTTAAATTAAACATAGTCAAGAACATGCAGCATTTGGGGTTTGCTTTGGTATCTCCAAATCAAATACTCCTTTTGTTCAAGTATTAAAAATTATAAAAGTTATATCATGAAGTTTCAAGCTGGGCTTCATAATCTCAGATTTGAAATTGTGATTTTTCACATGTAACTCCAATATTGAAATGTTACATTCAGGATAGGGTTTGGCTGCAGAGCATGAAACATAGATTATTTTTTAAACAACTTTTGATAATAGAATAATCACCAGCTTAGCTAATAGTACATTTTTGTTAGCAGTTTTTCTTGTAATAAGAAGCAGACTGGATCTTCCAGCAGCCAATACAGACCTCCAAAGAAAAGCCAACAATCCCATTTCTCAGGCAAAACATATTTACCAGGAAAGTACAGACTTTTCACATAAACCAACAGTGAATAAACATTTACATGATAAATTAGCCACAGTGAATTATGAGGAGGCCAGTGGGCTGGGCTGGGTCAGGGAGGATGGTAAGGTCGGGGTTTGCCGTTCGCCTTCCGATAACGCCCCCAGGACCCGCCGTGCAGGTGCCAACCCGCCAAACGGCGTCCCGTAGATGGGGCTGGGCTCCCCTGCCTAGACCAGTTCCGGAGGGTCAGGCCGACGCATGGCTTCGGTTTTCCGATCCTTGGCTTCATCATTTACAAAACGGGAAAAGGCCCTCCTCCCTAGGGATTAATGTGATGCTCGTGAAAGAATCTGGTGAAAACCTAACACGCACGCCCTGTACGGCAAACGCAGCTGGTGGGCAGATTAACGCCTGGACATTCCGCCCGATCTGAATGCGACGCACAAACTGAAAGGCCTTTTCCATAAACAAAAGCTCAGAGGACCTTCTATCGTTTACTGAACACACCTTTTAACACAACTGCTGTCTACAGATACATGATAGCTCTAGCTGTAAAGCTGGCTTGTTACTTTGAGTAGTGTAAAACTGTGGGAAATTTTAATATGTGGTGATTGAATGGGATACTCCTAAAATATTCAATTTGTGTCTATCCAACCTTGGAATTTGAGATAAAAAAGATAAAGCAGGTGATAGTCTGGATTTGGGGGATTTTTTTATATCAAGTGCTGTTATGGCCTTTTTCTTCATAAAAATAGAAACGAGGGCCATATTAATTCTCGGGGTTCAGACACCATGCTTTGTTTACGGACCAAAGGCAGCGCTACAACGTTCAGCACTGCCCTATCGGAAGAATGTTTTGATTCACTATGTTACTCTTTCAGATGGTCAGCGGCCCCCGGCACCCCTGCCGGGTCTTAGAAGGAAGCCAGCGACAGCGTTGGGGAGAAGGGCAGCTCGGCTGTGCCGCCGTCACATCTTGGGACACGGATGGACTGCGAGGGCGTGACACTAAGTGAAATCAGTCAGGAAGACGAATGCCGCGTGACCTCACTCACGTGTGGCATCCGAAACAAAAGCAACAGGCTGGTGGCTCCCAGAGGCTGGGGCAGGGGAACTGAGTGCAGGGGTCGAAAGGTGCTGACTAAAAAACCCTGAATGTTAACTTATCAAAAGAGAAAAAAGATTTTGCCTTCGAGAAGGAAAAAATAGGCATAGTATAAAATAGAAAAAAAAGGGAGGTGTGTCGTTGTAAGATCCAGCCACCCCAGCAGAAGCACTACGGCCAGTCTCTGAACGGCTTCTACACCACGTCCGTGCCCGCTGTGGCTCAGACGAGAATGTTACCGGAGGAATGGGAGGTCCCTTTATAGATTCCAAAGTGTTCGTGTTTAAGAGGTTTCCACAGTCAAGATAGCAATGCAGACATGTGAGGTAACTGTTTGACACCCCTAGCTGGCCTGCTGGCAGGCCCTGGGAGGGCCGTGGACTGCGAGGGAGAGGACCCTGAACTGAGAAGGTGACGGGTGGGCCGCCCGGCACCTGCCAGAAACGGCCGGGCGTGCCCTGCAAAATCAGACCGTAACAGCTGCTTGGGTCAGAAACACAGGCTGGACACTGACCGGTGATGGGACAGCCACGCTGCCAGGTGCGGCTGCCGGGCCCACCTTCGACTCAGGACACCTGGCAACGTCTGGGGACGTTACCGATGTCATAACCTGGGGGGAACACAAGTGGCATCTAGTGGGCAGAGGCCAGAGGTGCTACTACGCGTCCTGTGGCCAGGGCCACCCAGTGCCAGGAGCCAGTGCTGAGAGCCCAGCCCTGCGGGGTCACACCGCTCATCCAGTCACAGAAGTCACAGTTCTCGAAAGCTGAGCAGATCGGAGGCGGAGCGGATGGGGGGCCAGGGAAGCGCGAGCACAGGGTGGGACTGGCCTTCGAGCGCTTCGCGTGCACACTGGCAGGTGGGAGCAGTCTGCCATCCGGCTGAGCAGCTCGGACGTGCAGGTATCATTGTCACACAGGAAATGGGGCGATCCTGGGTGCCATGACACACCTGCGGCACATGATGTACACCTGCGGCACAGGGCCTCAGAGGGTACATCATCCACGAGCTCTTCTTGGGAAAAAATCACTTGCGACTCAGCTCCGCTGACCAAGGACGGGCTCAGAATGAGCGATGAGAGAGGGGGTCAGGGCAGCAGCCTTGGTGCAGGTCACGCTGCCGTCAGGAGCCGCACGGCTGGCCAGGCCGCGCCCCTCGGGGCGGTCTGCACGAACACCACAGGCCACCGCACGTTCGGGACAGGCCTGTGGAGGGAGGAGGCATTTGTTCGCTGGATTTCCTTCTCCGGTCCTCCTTACTGGGAAGTAATTGAAGGAAGCCATTATCTGCATCTTCAGAATGAACACCGAGTGACGGGGTCCCAGACACTCCAGCTGGGGAAGACCCCAGCAAGGTGGGCGGAGAGCGGCCCCTGTCCCACGCAGGATGGGCAAACGCAGCCGCGTTCACAGCGCCTGAGTCACACGACGGCCGCCGACCTCCTGACACAGCCACACACAGACCGGGACGCGGGGAGCTAGCGGATGGTCGCCGGGGCGTCTCCAGGTGCTTTGCATTTCCTGCTGCAGCTTTTCGCGTTCTGCACATGTTCTATGAGCAGAATGCAGTCTTATAATAAGAATTTCAAGTCTGTTATGCTCCGTATGTACCAATAACTACGTGCAAACCAACGTGCGGGGGAAGACGGGCAGGACACGGGCCGCGGGCAGGAGTCACGCCCATCCGTTCGCCTCCCGCTCGCCTGTCTTCCCCCTGCCTCTGAAAACGGTTACCCTGGATGTTTTAACTTGTAAAATGACGGGGCGTTGAGTTTATTTTTAAAAGACTCAGAGCTCTAGCTCAGAGGAGGGTGTTGGCAGAGCTGCAGCCACGTTCTAACACGGGCTTGGAGATGTTCACGTGGTTCTGCAGTGACGCTGAGAAGGGCATGAAGGCCTTCACTCCCGCCCCCGCCAAGTCCATTCTCCCAGCAGAGATTGCAATTTTTAGAAAACATGTATTTTTATTAGTAAGATTTTATGTCACCCTCGACATCTGCCTACGTTAATGTAAGTGATGTATACCTTTTTGAAGAGCAAACTTTTATACATAGTTATTTAACGTTATTTTTGATAACAAGGGTTTTGGGGTAATAAAAATATTAAAAAACGCACAGTGTAAAATAAATTTAAATTTCTATAAACACTGAAAGATTTGAACCGCACCTTTCTGTAAACGAGATTTGTCCTTTTCACTCTTTTCCTCCTGTTTTTCTTCTGCTTGCTTTTCGAAATAATCTTTAAGGAGAAGGTCCAGCTGTGGCTCACACTGGCTTGCATGCTGCAACCCATCTTCCCGCCCTTAAAAAAGACAGACGTGAGACAGCGGCATTCACTGTCACCACAGCCAGCACACTCAGAGCTGCTCTCGCTCAAACCCCTCCAAGCACCAGCCCGAAAGTCAGTTTTTATCCAAAATGCCACCCCCAGCGTGCCCCGCCTCACCTGCGCAGTGCTGGATGACGCGCCCCCAGAGCCGGCTCCCCCGCAGGCAGGCCAGGTGCCCCACGATCAGCAGGTGTCTCCGCCCTCGGGTCAGTGCGACGTTCATTCTCTTTTCTGAATCGATGAAGCCGACCTGTCGCGTCCGCACACAGGACAGAATGACGATCTCCTTCTCAGCTCCCTGGAAGGCATCTACTGTGGACACCTGCACAGCTTTGACTTCGGGCGGGTCGGAGTCCGCGTCCCTGAGCAAGTGACAGAGCTGTGGGGCAAGGAAGACAGGGTCACACAGTGCAGAGGTCACAAGGGACCCCGGCCCGGCCTCCTCACAGTGGCTGTCTTGTTCTAACCAACAGTGACATTTCCATTGTCTTTTTTTATGACTCGCATAGATTTGGCTAGCTTCTAAAATAATAAACAACTAGATGACAATATAAATCATGAAACAAAATCACAAGTGGTGATTTATCTTTTGCTGGAGAACTCATCTGGATATGCTAATTTAGTTGATAAACAGTGAAACATGAAAATACTAAAAAATTTAAAATGAAAACATAAAAACTAATTGAAAGTAAACGGCTCCTGTGCACGTTAACATCTGGTATCTATCTTCGACTCACTGATGAAATGTAATAATGGAAGAACATTTTGGAAAACACAGATCCAATCCCATCTGCCCCAAAACACATAGCGTGCACATTTGCTTCCCTCTAATTTGTTTATTTGCATTTTGCCCCAACAGCTGTAAACTGAATTTAATTAAACCTTGTTAAGTTTACATTTAATTATACAGAAAAAAAGCCAGACCAGACAAAAATCAGAATGTTTACTTTTTAATACATTAATCACAGTTCCCAAAGCTTTTCAACCACCAAACCAAACCACAACAAAAATATCGAACACTGCAATATAAAATTACAGGATTCAGCACGTGTTAGAAGCGACTGTGTCGCACGAACCTTGCACATCTGGGCCCTGTACAACGTTATCACACCCACCGCGGAGCCCGGCACTCCGCTCGCGAGCACGGCCCGGATCAGCTTGAGTGTAAAAGCAGCTTCCGCCACATTGTGAAAGCTGTTATCTCCTTCGGTCTGGAAAACAGACAGATCACAAATTACATTTCCCAGAAAGGCGACGGAAAGACCAAGAAAGTCACACTAACGACGATGACGTTAAACCGGGAAACTGCACAGTGCTGCCTGTCGCCACCCACCTGCTCCAGCCCACGAACGCTGTAGAAGCACAGGGTAGGCAGCCATGCCAGCAAAGGCGTCCTGTCCGCCTCCGAAACACCGTTCACCAGGACCCCGCCATAAAACAGGTCGTTGGCGACAGCACTGATTGCAGGGTGACAGCGGTACTGGGTTCTCAACAGAACTGGCTCGTGGCCCTAAGAAATTTCAATGCAGAAAAATTAGAAGTTAAAACAATTCTTTATGGGAAAAAATATTTAAACATTTAAAAGTACTCACATATGGTGCTCTTAATAAATGAATTAGAAACATGATAAAGACTATAAATAAAAATATTTTAAAAATCACTAAAAATGTTTTCATGTAAGCTAACATTATACCACAAAATCATAAAATATGAAACATATCAAACTTTAGACTTATTATCTAGCAAGTTTGATACCTAACATATGCTTTCATAATTTATGTGGTGCTGGCCTAACAGTAAATTGAAAGGGAATCTTTAAAAGAAAATTAGAAAATGTTGTTTATAACTCATTAACTGTCCTCACTGTGTACAAGCCATTTTCATTCTGAATCTTCAAAGAAGTTCCGCATTTTGTTCACGTGTCATGAAGCCCAAATCCCGTGTTCTCTACGGCTCTTCTGGGGCGTGGTACTGATTTGCAAAACGCTCTGTGGTACTGACTGAAGATTTTGAATAGCTGTAAGGTACTCTAATAATAATAATAACAACACATAATAAGATGTAGGACTAATGATCACACAAAGTACCTTCCACAGGAGAAAACTGTGTGAAAAATAAAATCAATCCTCAATCTCTTTAGGGCACGAGTTTATGGGTAAGTCAGTCCGTGGGCATGTGAAACCTCCAGCAAAAAGCTTTAGGTATAAAAATGCTCAAAGGATCATTCATTGTAACCAGAAACAACTAAATGTTCAATGTCACAACTAAATTATGATATACCACATGACACAGTATTTAGTGATTAAACATGTTATGGCAATCAATAGTGATGATTTTAAAGCACTAGTTTTAACACGGAAATGATTTATTATAATTTGACACTTAAAAAATGCAGGATAGAAACTAGGTATTTATGGCTTGGTCTTGACTATGTTAAAATACATACATACATTTGTCTCAGCTTTACTGCAACATGACTGACGTATTACATTGTATAATTCTAAGGTGTACGAAGTGTCAATTCGATACCTTATATGTTGCAAAGTGACCGCCACAGCCTCAGCTGGCCCCTCTGCCTCTTTTGTAGGGAGAACATTTAAGACCTACTCTCAACGACTTCCGAGCGGATGCTACGGCACTGCTGCCCACGGTCACCGTGCTAGACACTGGATCCCCGGCTGTTCCTGGGCATCTGTGCCTTTGGCCAGCGGCTCCCTAGTGCTGCCCCGGCCTCCAGTAACCACCATTCCCTTTGTTTCTACGAGTCTGGCTTTTTAGACTCCACACATAAATGATATTGTACAGTATCTGTCTTTTCCTGTCTGACTTATTTCACGGTACATTCATGTTGTTGCAAATGGCTGAAAAATATTCTATTATATATACATACAGACCATAAAAATACATATATTTGCTACATGAATACACCCCTGGGATAAAAGCTGGAAGGAAAAACACTAAGACATTATACAGGGTTTTCTCTTGGGGGCAGAGAGGTTAGTACAGACGTGTTGTTTATCTTTTGCTCCTTTGTAGCTTCTACACTTTCTATAAGGAGTAATAGACATTGCTTTTATTTCTTTTACTTTATCTAATTCTGAACTAATTCAAATATACAGAAAAGCAAAGAAAATAAAGACATCTACTTACCTGCCACCCAAATTTGACATGCGTATTGAGCTATATTTCTTGATTTTAGAGCAAAAGCAATAAACTTAAGACCTACTATTCAAATACATGGGACAAAATTCATGTTATAAAGGGACACTTAAATCATAGGGCTCCATTATAGTATGACGAGTACTTTCTAAACACTCCAATTAATACTCTTTTGGGGCAGGGCCTACATCTTCTAATGTTTTCATTTTCTATTACTCTACGTAGTGCATAATCGATAAGTGGTAATTCTGTATGAATTTAGCAGCAGTACCATTAAGCAAAGTCGATCAAAAAGAGTTTGTTCCAACCCATTTTCATGAGCTGCTTCGGAACCCTGAATAGTCGGAGGAAGCTGTTTGGGGTCTCCAACAACGATCAGCTTTTCACATTCAAACCTGAAAAACAGAATCCCAAAAATGAATCATGAAGCGCTCTGAGAACTAACAAGGCTTAACGGTGCTAATAAATGTGTGAAAAGGCTCGGACAAGTCATGCTGTAAAGAACGCTTCAAGCAGCTAACTCTCCTTTCCCACGAGGCCCGTTACAGGCCGCTCGGCCCGGGATCGGGTCTCAGAACACACCCTGACAGATAGGGCTTTTGGGGTCCGCAAGTGCTGGCTCAGAAGTCTCCTTAGAAGTTACTTGGCTTAAACTCTTTTGTTACAGACGAAGTGAATCAGGCTCTCAGGGAAAGTGCTGAAGTGTTAGAGGAAAAATGTAATACTGTGACATAAGAAATACGTATTCGGTCATTCGGATGACCAAAATCCCTTTCCCAGGTGTATTTGGTCTTTGTCCACAATTCTGGGCTCACAGGTCCCGAAACCCCTGCAATTTCCCAGAAGAGAGAGTAATAAAACTGCCTCTTTTCTGTGAACGAGGTTGCTTTGGGAAAGCACGGAGGCTGGGGACGGGTTGCCAGGGTAACTAACCCAAGTGATGGGCAGTGAGTCAACCGGTCCTGCCTGTGCCATGAAGCCTCCACAGACATCCAACAGGCCGGTTCTGAGAGCGTCAGGGTTGGTGACCCGTGGAGACTTGGGAGGGGGCGTGTCTGCAGAGGGCACGCAAGGCCTGCACCCGCCCCCCACACCTATCTCTTCCATGGGTTGGACTCTGAGACACATCTTTTCACAGTAGGTCAGTGACTGGTGAGCCACATGTTTCTGGGCCCTGCGAGCCGCCTAGCATGCTAATGGAAGCTGAGGAGGGGGGCGTGGGGACCTGTGATTTACAGTTGGTCAGTCAGAAGTGCAGGTGACACCCTGGGCTTGTGACTGGCATTCTGAGTGGAGGGTCGTTGGAACCCCCGTCTGTACGCAGCCGGTCAGCAGCACAGGGAGGAGTCTGAAGTGGGGTGCGGGACGAGCCCCTAACTTGTGGGTCTGATGCGTCTCTGGGTGGTAATGTCAGAACCGACAGGGCTTCTTGGACCCCCGCACACACTGGAACTGGGTCTGGGACCCATTTCAAAACCCTGTGTCTAAAGCTCAGCTCTGCTACGTCGTGCGTGCAGCCGTCACGTAGTGTCTCCCAGCCTCGGGCTTCTCACCAGAGACTGGATGTGACAGCGCCTCGCGCGGCGATTGAGAACTGGACGTGTCTGCACTGCGTTTAGTACACAGTACAGCTGCCCACCTCGTGCAGGCCTCACAGTCCCCCCTCCCTGCTCCCCGCGTATGCCCGGGGCTGGTCCACTTTAACACTGGGGACCCCAGGACACGGGGACCCCAGGACACAGGGACCCCCTAGTCCAGGGCCTGGGGACAGAGCCGGGGCCAGAACGTAGCCACGCATCCTCCCACCCCGTTTGCGACTGGCACTGAGGTCTGCTCCAGAGTCACCCGCGCAGCGGCCCGGACGCCTCAGCATTCCGTCTGCTGAAGCCCAACGAACCAAGCTTCATTTCGATTCATTTTGTTATGTGCTTTACGTCCCCTCCTAATCTAAAAATTATTTTCAGAAACCAAACACTGGAGTTATATGGAGAGGAGGCCGCTGGAGAACAGTCTCCAGGGGAGCCAGGCTCTCAAACTACAGCTGGGGAGGAAGCGTCCACCACAGGACGCCCGCGAGGTTCCGGGGGGAGCCGAGCCCCGCAGCCCCTAAGGCCTGCAGGATCACGTGATCCCAACGTCCACACCGCGATCTAACAAAACCTTGATTCCTTAAACCCCCAAACTGCCCTCTGCATTGTTTTAAAAAATCAGTTTAGCACTTGAATGGAGTTTGAGGGAATGTTTAAAAAGCCGGCATCGGAGCCTGAGGGGAGGACCGTCACCTGGCGATGGGGAGGAGGGAGGCCGGCTCTGTCACCTGGCTGCACTCGTCCAGCACCACCACAGGGAACCGCAGGTCGTTCATGCACGGGAACAGGCAGGCCGCACAGGTGACCCCGACGACACAAACCTGTGTTCCGGAAGAATGCTGGTCACTAACACCGGTTAACCAAAGCGAGGGGCCGTACTTACCAAGGTCCTGAAGGCTAAACCAGAAGCGCGCTGGTCTTAACTGCGGGCACTCGGCAACTGCCAGTCACCTGGTCTCCACAGTTTCATTATCCCACACGAGAAATGGAAACCACAGGGCATGGGCCAGAGGCCACAAGGCCATTGAGAGTAAAAGGCACGTTCTGACATTTGGAAGGAAGGTATTGCAATACCCAGGACGTAAAAAACATCAAGGACGATACGCAGATTTCACCTTCTACATGAGGCTGAATGAACAACAGGCCGAAGCCCTCACGAGGGGAACGACTTGGTGTGGCCTTGCACGAGCACATTCTGACTCCTGGGGCGAAGGACGCTAACTAATCCCGAACGGCAGTACTAAAGTGCACTTGCAGCCTGTAAGTCTGTTTGAATCTTAGGAGACTTAAATATTATACCAGAATACCATTATTCGCAAGGTGAAGGGCCTCATAAAAGCTGGAACTAAATATAAACAAGAGGAAAATCAATAAATTTTCAAAACTGAATGTGGCCATTAGCCCAGTAGGGAACGCGTGTGTGTGGGTACTCCACGTGGGCACACGCACAGGGGCACACGACATACACAGACATCTGAGACACACATAAACACATGTACAGTTTTCTCTCTCTCTCTCTCTATATATATGTGCTTTCTAAATTAAATACGGCCTCACAGATCTTGAGAAACGAGGAACTATCACAAACTCTTCATCACATACAGTAGCCCTGTCAGTGAGGTTTTCCTTCTTATTGGACAAAAACAGAGCTCCTAAAGCCACACTTGTATCAGAAAGTCCAGGTTTAAACCTCCGGCTCCTTGAGGGTGGCTCAGCAGAGGACGGGCTGTGGCACCAGGGCTCTCAGAGCCGCGGTCAGGTGTCACTCATCATCTAATCCCTGGTAACGGCCTCTGAGGGAAACCTCAGGAGAGCACTCAGGCTGTGGCTCAGGAAGCAGTGTTTTTATTAAAGAAATATCTAATACAAAAACCTAAGACATAAGTTTTTTCTTTAAAAAAATTACATTATTTGTATCTTTCAAGTTATCATTATACTGCTGAGATTCTAACAGCAAGAGAATAACTGAAGCATTTTAAAATTAGTTTATTGTAAAGACGTCACTTTAGAAATGTGTCAGGTCTGAACGTCTGATTGGACCTTGGAAATCTGTTAGAGAAAACTCAAAAAGCTTCCTCTAAATGAGTTTTCATTTGTGAATAGGTGACACCAGTGAGCAACACACTGTGAAACTGGGCCTTCACCTGTAAAATTATCAGACACCAGGGACAGGTGACCCTGTCAGTGCCACAGCAGGGACTGATGGAGCAGTCACAGGGGGCCCTTGTGGAACGAGCTCTGTCACCAAGAACAGGCCAGTCTGAGGCCTTCTGAGGACTCTCGGACCAGATCTGCTGCCACCTGTCCCCACAGGTCACCCCCCACTGGCCCCAGGAGAGGACCACACACCCACACCCTCTGCCACGGGACCCGTCCCAGAAACGGAAAGTCAGCACAAGCTCTACGTGCACGTGTCATCTGGCCTGCCCCTCACACTTCCACCACCTGTCGGAAGGCCACCGGTCACAGGCGACTGTCCTCAGAAGCCACCCCGACGGACCTGCGGTCTTAAGTTTCTTGTCTTAAAGGACTGAGATTTTGTTCATTAAGCAGCATTATTTCAGCCCCAGCTGACCAATACAGGGTCCCAAGCAGGCTGATTTCCCAACTCTCTCGCTCAAAGTCACAGTGTCTGCACTGTCCCCGGGCCAACAACCCTCTCCCATCTGTCCCCTCTGTCCCCAAGCTTCCCTTCCATGGCAAGCAGCTACCGCCTGGCTTCTTTCTCTCCTACCACTGGGGCCCAGGCCACCTGGGTCAGGACCTGATAAAGGAGCAGCTGCCACTTGTCACAGCCTGGGATCCCGAGTCTAGTCTCGGCTCCCAACATCTGGAAGCCAGTGTCTCAGGCTCCCGCGTGGAGACGGACCCTGAAAGGCTTGCCTTTTGAGGGAGCATCAAAGACAACTTTAACTTGGACATTTTGACTAGGGTCACACCTTCTCTTTCCTCTACTTCTCCTAGGAGAAAAACAAGTTTCATTTAACTTGCCAGGAATGTATTCCCACCTCTTCGCTTTCCCGGTCAAGCCTGTAAAAGGACATAAGAGAAAGGGAAAGATGGCTCCGTCTGCTGAGCTGGGTCTGCACACAAAGGCAAAGACAGCTTTGCAGTAAAACGAATCGTGCCCCGGGCAGACGCAGGCACACCTGGGTGCGGGCCGAGCTGTCCCGGGCCCTGGTTCCCGCACAGGGAGTGCTCTCCAGGGACAGGAATGAGACCCCGGCAGCACGCGCAGCTAACAGGCAGGCTGCGGGGGGCGCCCACCTGCCTCAGCAGGGTCTTATTGGTGCCCAGCTTGTGCTGCTCGATGCTTCTTCTCACGTAGAGTCTTTCCAGCGGAGTCAGGTCTTCTCTCATTAGTGCGTGCAGCTCCTTCAACTGCTCGCTCGCGTTTCCGGAGCCGGCGTGCAAGCTGGAGAAAGAGCCGTCACAGAGCAGTAGGCTTTATTCCATTTTCGTAATGTCACTAACACTTAGATAGCTTTTCTAAGTCAACGAGAAAGAGATAAGGCTTCCTCCGCTCTTCAGAAACCAAACTTAAGGTAAGACTTGCACAGAATCACGACCCTCCTGTGCACGCTGCGGCTCCTGAGGCCCGGCGCTCTTACCTGTAAGGTAAGACCGGCTTGGCGATCTTCCTCACGCTCCCGACGCGGACAAACTTGTCAAATCCAAGACTGAGAAGCCTTTAGAGAAAACGAGGTGGAGCAGGTTCTGATTATTTAGCAAGTAGGATATGAAACAAAGTTTCACGTATTTACGTTATTAGAACTAACTCTGTGTGACAGTATATTTTGTAGTTACGAAAGTGCTTAAATGCAAAGCAACACAGCTGAGTTTTTGATATAATGCATTTTATCACGTCGAGGGCCATTCGATGTTACTAAAACATCGACATTCGTATTTATCACAGAGTCACCCCTAAAGACATAATGACACAGAGAGCAGCCGCTGCCATGTACTCGGCACCCAGGCCGACGAGGCAGAGGGCTAGCTCTCCAAATGCACGTCCCGCCCAACCTCACAGCTCTGTGGGACACGTCACCTGGGAGAGGCCACAGAGCCGCCGATGGGCAGCGTGACGTGGACCCGGGCAGGTCCGGCCACCCGGGCGTCTGTGACCTTGCACCCACATCACCCGTTGGGGTGTGTGGGGGGCAGCGTCCCTCTGCCTGGCCTGGTGCTCTGACCCCTCCATGCCTCCAGCACCACCGCCCACGGGGCGCCACGCAGCACAGGCGTCCGAGGTCCGCATGGCCCAGGAGAATGGCTGCTGCTTTCCAGTCTGAAAAGCCGGATCTTTCACGAGTGTCGATCCTATGACGACGAGGGGGCGGTACCCCCATCACTGTCACCGCAGGCCCGGTGACATGCAGGGCGTAACCCCAGGGCCTTGGCGTTACGTGTGTCCTGTCACCTCACTGTTCAGTACTGACCCTCCCTCCTCACTCCAGCCTTGGTCTTTCTCCTGTAACAGTCTACAGTGACATTTCCATCTCAGGCTGAGCCACCTGAAGCGCTTCCTGGTTGGTCCATGTGGTACATCAAATGTTGTCCTCGGCTCCTGTCCTCACGTTACCTACAAGGGGCCTTTCTGAAGTGAGACCCAGCAAAGCATGTTAAGAAGCTTAAAGTGTCCCTGCCTTTTATTCTAGGCCTAGGACTTTTCCCTAAGAAAATGAGAAGTGGAGACAAAGATTTATGTTTAAGGATCTTTGTCACAATATTATTTATAATGGCAAAAATTTGAAAAGGACTTACCGATCAAAAATGCTTAAGTATGGTATAAATAAATCATGGCATATAAGAGAGCTACGAAAAATTGTTTTCTAAGATTTAATACCACAGAGAAACAATCTTTAAGTAAAAAAAGCAGGACACAAAACAACATATACTGTTTCATACCAAGTCTGGAAAACAAAACGTATGTGTATGTATAAAAATCTATAAAGAAATATAATATCTGTACAGACGGCCTATTTTCTGCCATCAGCATTAACTTACGTAATTATAAAAGCTAGTTTTTAAAAAGCCTACACTTATAAATAAGGGATTATTTCTCCTAATCAAACTTTGTCATTTATTTACAGATCATTAAACACTGGAATACTGATAAAATATTAGGTAATATCTTCTTTGCATTTTTAACAAAATCGTAAACAATCATAAAACTTTGTACCGGCAGAAGAGAACACACGATTGCCTTCTCTGGTTTTCCCGGGTCCCCAAGTCCCGTGGGAGGTGCAAGGGTCCATATGGATGCCTGCACGTGCAGTAGGGACCCACTAGTGTATGACAAGCAGTGAGTGAGGCTCTCTGTCCTGGGAGGAGACACTGCTTCTTCAGCCAGGGCTGCTGGCTGTGAGCACGACCCTGAGGCCTTGCTGGGAGACCCTGTGTCCTTAGCGGCCAGAGGAGACGCTCAGATTCCAGCCACCTGCTTCTCCCAAAAATGCACCTTTTAGCCCCGCATGTCCTTGGCCGAACTCAAATCTTTACATGAGGGTCCATCTCATCTTTGTGCTAGAATTGTCAGGTTTAACGTTTGACTTTATCCTCCTCACAAACCAAAGTTGGCCTGCTACTATTTCTTGGCGGTTACTCTTGAGTCAGAGACAAAGGCATACCCCACGAAAGGACACAGACACTCAGGCCCATGCCACATGACCTCAGCAGCCACCCTAAAACACGAGCTCTGACACGCTGTCATACCTACCCAAGGAGGACTCTGTCGACAGCCACATTAGTGGAAGAAGCAATCAGAAGTTTCCACGGTCTTGCGTTTCCACTTGTAGGAGTTTCACTCTGCTCAAACAGCCGCACGAAGAACAAAACCACCACTGCCAGCAAATAACTCTTTCCTGCTCCAAAAACCCCTAATTATTTTGAAGGAAGGGGGGAAAATAATGGTAATATCATAAGTAAATTTCTGAAAGCACAAGAAAAATTTCACCATCTATTTCTCTCTCTCCTTCATTAAATTAATTTAGTCAAAAAACATTGAGTGCCCATTATGTGCTTCACACAAGGATAAACGATCAGAAGACTCCACACCCATGAGGCCAGAGTCTACATGAGAAGCCAGACAAGTAAAGGGACGACGATGAAATAATATGGCGGGGGCTGAGGGAGGTGGAGTGGCCGAAGGGGGTCGATGCAACAGTACACAGATGTCCAATTATAACCTCGGACAGCTGAACATTATGCCGTGTTATTATTCAACGTTACCCCAATAGATTTAATAAAAAGTAAAAAAAGCACAGTAAGTAATATCACTACTGTAGCAGAAAGAACAGGTCTCTGCGGTTCTCTAGAGATGGGACGGTTTCCCAGAAGAGGCAGCAGAACTCGGTCTTCCGGGATAAGATATTCAGACCGCTTAAAGCAGAGGTCACTCCAGGCAGAGGCAAGGCCAAGCTCTTGGCTGGGAAGTATTTCTGCACAGCTGGTTGAAAGAGGCAAGATGGGAGGCTGACGAGGTAGGCGGGGGGGCGAGTCCCAGGAGTTCTGCTAGCTGTGGCTAAAAAATACATTTTGTCCTAAAGAACAGGGCAAGTCACTGACAATTTTAAGCAGTGGAACTGACTTAATCGGATTGTTTTAGAAAAACTACTTGAATGCAACTATGAGAAAGGTAAACTAAGGATGGACCCATCAGGAGCTATGTGGATGCTCATGACAGCACATGTCAGCTCCCCTAGGTGCGTCCCCTGTGCCAGAAGCGTCCCAAGCCTTGACCTAGCTGAGCTCATTGTCCTCAACCCCACTTTACAGAGCAGAGAGTTAAAGACGAGGGCTGAGAGCCTGCCCAAGGTCACAGAGCTGCCAAGTGACAGGGCCAGGACACAAATTCAGCTCTGGAGCCCAGCTCCCCACAGGGCTGTGCAGGGGTGCAAGTATGCTGGAGAGGGCAGTCACTGTGGGGGACAGAGGCCCGGGGCCATAGGCCAGAGAGAAGAGGACGGCTGAGAGAAGTAACTCAGTCTAGCGTCATCTCAGACAGGTGCCAGGTCCCCGCGGGTCAGCACAGCGGATGTGAAGCGATGCTGCGGACAGGACAAGCAGCAGGGCGGGGACAGAAGGCAGAGGAGGACAGCGCTCCTTCGAGGACAGGGGCTTCCGCCTCCCGTGGCCCTCGGTGCCCGCCTTCAGGGCGAGCTCCACTTCGGGGGGATGCCTGTGCAGGTCTCTGTGGGACTGCGATGCACCCCGCACCCCCGGCGCCAGAACCCTGCTGGGGACGCCGGGCTGGCGCCGAAGTTCTGCGGGGCGTCGCCGAGTCTTACCCTGGACGAGGGTGACCGGGGGCGCGCCGGCCGCCAGCATCTGGGCCACGCGCGCTAGCGCCGCGGCCTGGCCATCGTTGAGCGCGTGCGCGCGGGCGAGGTCGCCGGCGAGCTGCAGGGCCGCTCCGGGGCTGGACACCGCGCTGGACGCCGCGCTGGACGTGGCCGGCGGGACAAAGCGCGCTCCGCCCGCTCTCTGGCCGCGCCGAGCGGCAGACGGCGACCTAGAGGGAAAGCGGCCCATGAAACCGAGACACGCCGGGGCCCCGAGGCCGCCGGCGCCGCGTGAACCGCCACCCAAGGGGCGCACCGCGTTTGGGCTCCACGTATTACCCGATGTGACTGTCACAGCACGAGGATATGATCTCCCAAAATGGGCACCCAGGAAACATTGTTTCCCCCACAAAAGCACTCAGCTAGTAAGTCCACGCTCTACCATAAAAGCTGGCGTAGAAATTAACCCGGCCTCCGTTTCCAGTAAAACTGATAAACTGGTTTTACTTCTATACTGAATTTATTTAAAAGTAGAAAAATAACGGAATTCTATGGATTTTTTTCACCTAGGACTTCTCTGTGGTGAGGCAAATACCACCAGTTGGACCATTACATTCCAAATTAGAAACTCCACCTTTTCTGTCATTTTAATGAATAAAATATCATTTCCAATTTTTTTTAAATGGGGCGTGGTGCTTGAGAAATTAAAAATGAGATCTGTTATGTCAAGAATAAAATTAGTATCAACATACATACTAAATTCAGGCTGTAAAATGATTATTTAGAAATTCTTAATTGAATACGTTTGACATATAACACTGTAAACTTAAGGGGTACACATGATACTTTGATATCGTAAATGATTCTGTTAAATAATTTGTGGCATAAAATACAGATGAATAAAAAAAAAATTTTAGAAATACTCAAAAGATCGTGAAGAAATGACTCCCTGACAAAGGGTGGAGCTCACAGCAGCTCCGGCCACAGCAGACGGGCGGCAGATGGTGAGTGGGGACTGGTGGGAACCACACGCTCTCCCCAGGTCTTTCCGCTGCTGACAAGGTCTCTGAAGGGTAATTAGGGTTTCGTCGGCAACGTGTGTGACAGACTTTCACTGTGCTTTCTCGGCCGTGTTAACCGCGTCTGCACACCCATGATCCCAGGGCAGACGGCGACTCACGCACATTGCCAGCAGGTGGCGCGTCAGAGGCAGGGCAGCCGGGTTAAAGTCCTCGATGTTCCTCAAGGCGGCCAGCTCCGTGCTGGCATTGCAGACCAGCAGCGCGTGGGCCACTGCTGTGGGGAGCAGAGGCAGGCAGCGCACGTAAATGAAGTGGGCCCCAAATGACTTTATTGCATGACCTCAAAACTGAGTTAATCCCGCGACATAAAATAAACTATGCACATGCAGAGGTCCCTCCATCACTGAGCCACTGTGTCCCCTGCTCCTTCACACTTTTTGTGGGTGCCACGGACCGCACAGCTGGTCAGTCTGGGCTCCACACGTCAGCTAATGGACAAGAACGGCTACGTCAGCGTCTGGCGACACTGCCTGGCCCCGGCATGCCCTCCAGTCAGCGTGCTGCCGTGGGCTGCGCCGTGGGGCCTGTGTGATTTCTGAACATTTTCTTGCATTTCTTTCTCAATTATTTTATACAAGTATGTGGAAAGCAGAAAATTAGAATGCTGCTATTGGTGAGCAATTAAGTGCAACAAACATGAAAAGATGCACCTAAAGCGACAAACGCTCACTTAACTAGGCTTACTGGACTCAAGCTGGTTGACTAGGTTTACCCGGATCTGACAGCAAAAATCATAAGTGAAAAAAAGTATATGAAGTACTTGAATGAATCCTTAAATGCTGCATCTTTAATTAGTTATGAGCCAAAGTCAACCATGGGAAATTCTTCCAGACACTGACTGCATGGAGAAGTCCAGGGGTTCACAGCCCTCAGGCTGGCCAGGCGCTGTCTTAACTAAGAGCTTCCCAGTGAAACGCCTTCAGGACAAAAACCTCGCCCTCCCGCAAACTGCTCCCGAATATCTCTTCAAAATCTGAGACCTTTTTGATGTAAAAATAAATGGTTTGTTTACTAAATGTACCCTATCAGAATAATACACCAAGAGAGTGAAATTAATTGAAAAACTTGATACGAGAAATTGAGAAAATTCTCACTGACACGTTTTTCATTTACGAGTGAGGGCAGTCCGGGCGTGAGCTGGCTGCTGGCCCCCGGGGCTGGATGGGGCCGCGTACGCACGCGGCTTCCAGAAACACACCACGTGCAGTTTGTTGGGTTCAACCAAACCACCCCCGTCAGAGTGAGGGTTCTGGCTCACGCTGCATCTCGTGACTGTCATTCGTTAACATACAGTGTCATACGACACGGCGGGCACACGGTACTCACTGTTAGTGGGCCAGCTGGAGGGGAAATAACCTTTCAAAGGCAGCAGCTCCACCTCATTGGTGGATGACGGTCCGAAGAAGGCGCTGCACGCAATGAAAGTGTCCAACTCAAAGTCGAGCGTTTTGGAAACCACCCAAAGGTCATCTGAAAGGGCAGACGCTAGTTAAAGGGCAGCCCTATGCTCAAGCCGAAGCTGCTTTGAGTTTCCTAGACGCTTAGTCCAACGTTCTTTCTCCAAAAACACAACTGGTTATTTTCACCCACAAGATCCCACGCAAACCAAGACCTGAAAATATAACACTTCATTTCCACGTGTTTAACTCGATTACATTTGCTTTTAAAGTTACTTTTTACTTATAGAAAAGAGTAACTCAAGCAAAGACAACATGTAACTCATCTTTCCCTTACACAACGGCTCACAGCTACGGCTCACAGCTACATCAGGCTTTCCCAGGGCAGACTCTTAGTGGAGACGCCCTGCCACACAACGGTGTCCATGCTCGGATAAGGTCGGCCATAGCAGACAGAATTCACCATCTCTTAACAGACCTGCACTCACCTGATGCTCTGGAGCAAGGACTGGTCTGCTTTCTCCTTGAAACGCGCCTCCCACGTCCTCAGCACACCGAGCCCTTGAAGCCGGCGGGCCACTTCCCAGAACACCTGACACCATCCCCACCGCCAGTGGAGTTTACACTTACAGGCAGCTGTATTTGCTCTAAACTTCATCGACACCAGTTGTATCTGCTACTATAATTGTATGACTTCATCATGTGTTATTTTAGCCATTATGGGTATAAAGAAAAAAACTTTTTTAAAGAAAACTTAAGCAAGCAATCTAAAAAGAATTAAAATTTGCTTAAAAAGAAGCCTAAAACGTAAAAAACTGCTTTGACTCAGCTACAGATGATATAAAGGTAAAAGATTAATAGAAAGATGAAAATAATTAAATCATTCTCCACTGAGACTGCTGCACAAGTGTCTTCAAGTCCTGTGTTTAACAACTCGGAACGGCACATTGTGCTGGCCGTGCGTGTGTGGGTGAGGATGAAACGGTCTCCGATCTGGGGCTAAACCCGACCCCCCAAGTTCATCAGCGCAGCCCAGCCCCGCGCTGCCCTCCCCCAGACGCACTGCCAGAAAGAACAGCCGACACCACCAGGGAAATCAGTTCTCAGGCCAAAACGAGGGACATTTAAGGGGCACAAAGACTCAGAGGAAGAACATACTAGATCACGAAGTTCTACAGAAAAGGCAACACCAGAACAGGTGGGTAAAGAGTTCATATTTAGCCCAGTAAAGAGACTGAAAGAGGTAAGGGAAGATAGCAACACAAAATAAGAGCAAGAATATGCGAAGAGAGTGAACGAAAACACGACGGGAAAATATGGCAGCCGGAGGACTTTATAATTGCCGTGATGAATGGCAGAAAGGACGCATCTGAGAAGTAACTAAGCAGTTTAGAAGGGCATCATCTCCCAGAAGAAGGGAGCACAAAACCCAGACAACACAGAAGACGTGGGGAGAGATTTAGAGGACAGATCCAGAAGTGCTCACGTGAGACTAGTAAGAGTCCTAGAGAGAGAAGTAAAGAGGAAGGGTATCTGAAGAAATTATAGAGATCAATTTCTCAGAATTAAAAACCTTTTTTCACAATATGTATTTGTAAATTGAACGATCACGCTGCATGTCTTAAACTTATATAGTGAATTGGGGGAAAAAATAGATAAAGGACTTCGGTGGTTTTTTTAGTCACTTTATGGAGGTATGACTGACATGCAAAAAGCTATACATATTGAATATACACGGTAGATGACTTCGGAAACAGAAGACTTAATATTTTAAAGGCCCAGTGTGCCCAAGAGGAGAAAAAGGAAAAACCCACAGTAAGACACATTATAGGGAAACGTAAGACTACAAAAGTCAGAGAAAATTCTAAAGCTTCCAGCCAGAAAGAGCAAATAACATATCAAGGAGTGAAAACCAAAGGCCATCAGATTTTCCCACAGCAACAGTAAGTGCAAGAAAATAGCCAAGTTTTTAAATAAGATTTGCTGTTTCTGCAGGTGAAAAGTATGAAATGAACTTAGAATCTAGAATTTTACATGGAGCCAAACATTCAATCAAATATGAATGTGCAGTAAAAATGGTCTCAGGGACTCAAGGGTTCAGTGGGTTAACCATACAAAGACCTACATTCAAAATACTTTTTGAGGAAATACATAAAGAAAACAGAAAAATTCAAGAGATCTAAAAAGGGATACATGAAATTAAAGTAATTAAACACCTTGGACGAGTTTGCAGTCATTTTTTAAACAGTAGTTACATCCAAAGAAAGATGGAAAATAAATCCACGCTACCCAAAAGTCATGTGTGTAGGTTAGTGCTACTCCAAGCAGCCTGTCCGGACGCTCGTGCTAGAACGCGGTTAGCAGATCAGCACACGCTGCCTTCATTCACCGTCTTATGGCAAAGAACACGAAGCAAAACCACCAACCAGGCCCCTGACGACACAGGGCCGCCAGGAGCAGTCCCCCATCTCACAGGACGCCGGCGGCACTGTGACCGGGACCAGCCTGCGGACCGCACTTGAGCAGCGTGACGGGGCAGGAGGTGGACAGAGGGGCCCAGCGGACCAAGTGTGCGGGAGCTCTCCGCGTTCCCGTCCCATCGCAGGGTGGGAGTTAACTGTCATGTTTTCCAAAAAAAAGCAAGAGGAGATTAAGAAGAACACAGATAAAGTGGGGAAAACAGAAAAAACTCATGACTGTAGAAACACAGCCACGTGTACCTGTGATTATAATGCATTTACCTGTTGCGCTTACTCCATTCACAGGTCAAATTTTAAAAACTCAGCTGTTGATAAGGGACATGCCTACGGTGTAATGAAAAGCTTTAAAGACTTGCTGAGCAAACACTAGTCAAAATGAACCTCCTGTAGATATATGAAAAACTAGATTTTAAAAGCTAAGTATTATTAGAGATGGAGACAGTTTCTACCCGATACAAGTTTCAACTGACAAAGAAAATAGCAACTTCAAATTTGTACGCAACTAATAAAACCACCTCGACGTTCCAGGTGCAAACAGCGAGAAGGCAGGAGCCATGCAGCGTGGAGGGAGCTGCGGGGTCAGGGTGGTATGGGGCTGGCACGCACACGCCACCCGGACTGTGTCAAACCACGACTCCTGAATTGGCCCGCTCCGCTCTGCACCCAGCACCCAGCACCCGGCACAGGGCGCACTGGGCTGGAGGAAAGAGAGGCTAAGCAACAAAACGATTACGATTCTGGCAAAACTGGTCATAGGGAGGTGAAACTGGGTCCCTATCTGATGCCATGCACAGACACAACCCCCCTCGGGTGGCGGTTTCCGCACGCGCTATGCCGTTTCGGGACCTTAACAACTTTCCAAGTGAGACAAAGGTCAAACGCAACACTCTAACACGATTAACAGACGATACAGGTGGATAATTTCAGACCTCAGCATGTGGAAAGATTTTTAAAACAAGGCAAAAAAGCACTATCTTTTTGACAACAACTATTACTTTGAGTATATTAAAAAATAATTCTTTATCTAAAGATATCTTGAAGGAAGTGACAAGACGTGATATGAACTGGGAGCAGAAAGTCACACTATACACAACCAATAGAAGAGTAACGTGAAAAATATAAAAACTGGAAGTAAATGAGGTCGCGAACAACACAACAGTACAACGGGTGAGAAGCGTGACTGGCAGATGGGAAGAGCTGTCACCATCCACGGCGAGCGGACGCAGAGCACAAGGGCCGCTGCCGCCCGTCGCTGGCCACCCCGGCGTGCCCGCTGCAGAAGCCGGTCTGGCGCGGCACCGTTTCCGCTCCCAGGATTACGGCGAGAAGACGCTGGCACACCTACAGGTGGGGCGGGATACTCGCGGCGCACGGCTCACGACGGCAACGCTGGGACCCAGAACAGCCACGCCGGAGAGCGGACGAACGGCTGCGGCACCGTCACAAAGCAAAACACACAGCGGCCGAACGAGAGTCCAGTGTCGACAACACGCACACATTGCAGCAATGCATGGTGAGTGGAAAAGATAAATCCCACAAAGTTACGTACAGAGTCCCGTCATTCCAATAACGTTGAATAAACCAAACATTTGCAATGAGCTCTGTGGGGATTTGTTTATGTAAACAGACTACAAAAAATGATGAGCACGCGGGTCACACTGCTGACGACCCTGGGTCAGGGGACACCACAGGGCAGGCAGCGGGTCGCTTCATGTTACATGTAGGTCGCGGTAAAGGTGCCAGATTTTGCTTTGGTTTGTGGATTCGCAGACACCGATAGTATTGAAAACAACTAAGTAAATAACTAAAGAGAGCCAGGTGAGGGCCATGACAAGAGCAGGTCACGACACCGAAGATAACGATTCACCCAATTTAGGGCATCTAAGGCCTTAGAAAAAATGGTTATGGATTTTACTTCCAAATACACAAAATTCGGGGTCCAGTGTTGTCAAATTGTGCAGACTATGACAGAAGTATTGATAAACTCATTACATTTTCAGTTTATTTCTGCTATTAGGTCAGAGTAGTCGAATCAATATGCTTATTTATATGATGCCGATAACTTAGCGTGACTTTTTAAACAAAATTAAACAGTTTTGGTAGCCTTTAATAGATTTTTAAAAACTAAAAATTTAAAATATGCATTTAGGAATGGTCTAATTTATTCTATAATAATTCAAACTATATCCCACATTACTTTGTATTAGCACAAAGCACACAGAGCTGCCCACTGACCTTTGCTGTAAGTTGAAGAACTTTCCTTCCGACTCAGCTTAAGATAAAGTTTGCTTTTAGGTTCATTATAAAACTCAGGATTTACGGTCCTAAACTTCTTTAGTTTGCCATACTGTTTTCTTTGAAAATCAAATCCTTTCCTGCAATATGAGTAAAAAACAAAAGTGAATTTGAATGTAAAGGTACCAATTTTTTTTAAATTGTTGTATAATTGACATGTAACATTCTATTAGTGTCAGGTGTTGCAAGACGATTTGCCAGGACGAGTCTAGCTAACGTCCATCACCACATAGTTATTTTTTTCTTGTGAGAACTTTTAAGATTTACTCTCGACAGCTTTTAAATACACAAACAGTATTAAGTAAGGTCACCACACTACACATCACATCCCAAGGACTTATTTTATCACTAAGAGTTTGAAGGTATAAATATTTTTTTAAATCTTTAACACACAATATGAAAAGAAGAGAACCAGGGTGTGTGTATGTTCACATACTTTCATATATATGTGTACACACACACACACACACACACTAAAAATACACTGTGTCATCATTATAGGAAGAAACAGCCATCCTCAGTCATCACTAGTTTTAAGAGCCTGAGACAGAAAAAGTACTTGAAACCTTGGCTGCTGAGGCTGTGAGATGGGAATAATAAACTGGCCCCGTGAGCCCCCCGTCTCACAGGCCATCACGAAGACCAAAGTGCCAAGAAGAGCGCCTGGCACACAGCTCCCAGAACTTGATCTTGTTAAATCATCACGGAAACGCTCATTCTACTTGCTCTTTGGGTTCATCCCACTTTTTAAAGACCGGTCTCCAGGGAGCAGCACTCTGCCACACTGTGAAGCCCATGGCCCGGGCTTGGGGGTGACCTGGGCCTGTCGCGCTGCACAGTAAAACCTGCCCCCGTGGTGTGCTGCGAGGGCTTCCCTTCGCGACGACGTGGAGGCGTGGCTGGGAGCGCACACTCCCTGGTGGCGCAGGCGCTCGCTGCTCGATGCACAGAGCGGGCCGAAAACAGCGTAGGGAACTGTCTCCATTTCAGAGCAAAACTGAGGTCCTCTACCTTCGAGACACTTTTCCCATCTCAACTGCTTTTAAAACTGACGATAATTCTGTGAGGTTACTAATTTCTGGTATAACTAGAGGCAGTTACTTGCAGCGTGACACACACCTCACCAGAAGCTGACACTCCTCGTAGAAGGGTATTTTCTGACTCCTTAGGTACAAGCCGATGCTCTTCACATCACTCAACACCGTGCGGGAGGCAGATGCCTCCCGCGTCGAGTGTCCTGGGGTCGCTTCCTCAAGCCACTTGAAGAACTTACATTGGTCAGCTTTGGGTGCATGGCAGGTGTAAAAAAGACGGCCCTAGGGGGAGAAGGTATTAAAATTTAGTGAGAACAATAATGTTTTTATTTTCACTGTGTTTGTACTGGGTTTGTCAGGACTTTTATAAAGGTTGATGGCATTAATGTACTCTAATAAATTAGTCACTATGCAACTTAATCTTTTCATTAATTTAAACAATAAAATTTAAAATCATCATTTGCTTTCTCCTTATCAAAAAATTACACTATTCTGAAAATACTAGCCAATTTGAAAACTAAAATTCACTTGTTTTCTGGTTTGAAATGATCACTACAGACAGCCTGGGCGCTACTGCCCAGTGACAACTGCCAGGGCAGCCCACGTGCTTCTTCCCGGCCCCTCTCTCACGCGCACGGGCGCACACACATGCATGAGCCCGCACACGAGACACGGGCACACACACGAGACACGGGCGCATGCACGAGACACGGGCCCGTGCACGAGACACAGGCGCACACACGAGACACGGGCGCACGCACGAGACACGGGCCCGCGCACGAGACACGGGCCCGCGCAGGAGACACCTAATTTTTTAAATAAAACTCAGATAACAAACACACTTTCTGCTCTGTAACCTAACCTTTGTACCTAACTGTATGACACCCATGTCATCAAGTAATCTTGAACAAGGAGTTTTAGTGGCTCTATTATATTTTATTCCATGGTCCTAATATTACTTATGAACTCTTGTAGTTGATAACTGAATTTAAATCTAAGCTTACACACCCAGCTAACGATGACAAGGGATACGCAAACAAGGGAGGAAAACTGTCATTACGACTGAGAGCAGGTCTTACGAGGACAAACCATCAGCCAACGCACAAACGTTTCACTGACTTCTGCCACTGTAACATGTATCCAGCAATAGAAATTTGACCAGGACACTTTCTGAGCCTCGTCCCAGGGGCACAGAGCCGACAGCAGGGTGCCGCTCGCCCTGGCAGGTCACCCTTTCTCCAGCTGCAGCCCCCCAGGAAACGCCGGCCGTCCCTCCACCCACTAGTGCAGCAAGCCCCTGAGAGGCTTCGAGGCAGCTCTTATTCCATGGGTGCCCCTGAGCACAGGCGTCTCTC
This sequence comes from Pteropus medius, assembly GCF_902729225.1. Classification (NCBI taxonomy): domain Eukaryota; kingdom Metazoa; phylum Chordata; class Mammalia; order Chiroptera; family Pteropodidae; genus Pteropus; species Pteropus medius. Next base: position 243,540 of record NW_024352148.1, read on the forward strand.
CAGGGACCGCACTGAGAGCCTAAGTCACCAGAGCCTCGGAGAGAGGGCCCCGTCAAGACCAGCTTGGAACTGAGCTGGTCACGAAGCCACAGGCACCCGGACCTCTCGCGACAGGAGTCCGCAGTGGGGTGATGGCAGGGGAGGGGACAACGAGACCTTATTCGGACCCTCCTTTTTAACCATGACGAGTTTCGCAGGCTGACGGTGATGACAGGACGGCACGTTATTTTCCACATCTTCCAGTTTCTCTCCCTTTGACGACGTGTAAAATGATATGTCGACTTTTGCAAGAGCTTCGTGCAACCTTTGTGCCAGCCCAAACAGCAATATATTTAGATGTTCTACGGAAAAAGAAACAGATGAAAATTAAATCCAGAACAACTTTGTGTTTGTGTGACACGTGTGCTGTTTGTTAGCTAAATTTGAAAATAGTGTTTTAACATAGTAAATGATAACCTAATACTAATATCCACGTTTTAAAGGCAACATTTCCCCTTGTACAACAAACTAATCGTGCATCATACATTTCCTACTTAACAAAACCAAATGTAACACTTCTAGTTAAAAAAACACAACTATGACTTGAGAAAGGTAACACAGCCATTCCTACTTTTAAAGCTCAATTTTCACCTGAATTTAGAATATAAGTTACTCTCAAAAACTGGAATAAACATAGAGAATAACAAATCCCAAGCAGAGAATTTATGATAAGAATTCACGATAGAAGATATCACATTTTCTCACAGTTTACTACTGACATTATGCAGCAATCGACTGTAATAAAGGACGAAGGTGGCCAGCAAACCTATGAGGCAGGACGCAAAGAGCCGCTTGTAATGGGCAGGAGACTGAAAGACAGCTGGAATGCATGTCTGCCGCCGGGGGAGGCGAGCGGACTTCACCTTCTGCCCGCTCGGGAAGCACAGCTCAGAGTCACTTATCTCCTGAAATGGAATAACTCAAGTTACTACCACAACTACGAAAAAAACCCAAACGCTGTTTACTTATAAGTAAACTATTTTCTAGAGATGTTTAAGAAAATAAACAATTAAGCAAAATTTCCAGAATCCTTGAAAATGATTTTCCATTTTAAATGAGAAACCAGCATAGCAAGAACGGCTATGCGTAGCACTCCTGATGATACAGAAGACTCACTTCTTGTCTGCCTTGAACAAGTTTTTAAGTGCTTTCTGCCAGGAAAAGCTCACCTGATGTGAATGGATCATTATGTCTATTTCTAATTACAGCCGTAATAAGAACTGCTCACAGCCACCGTGTGACACGACGCCATGCTCCCCTCACAACCAGCGAAACCGAGCTGACAGCCAACACGAGAACACTCGCACAATGGAAGTGCTGGCAGACACAGCCAGCAACAGCCGAGAGCCTGCTCTGTGCCAAACACGGCCCCGGACACTTTCAAACACCTGATTTCACCGACACTCGCAACAGCTAGGAAAGATTAAGTCACAGAGGTGACTGTAGCTAAGTTACAGAAAACTAAACAAACCAAAAGCCACTGGCTCCGAGAGTGAAATCACTGGTCTTCTGTGGAATTCCAGACAGTAACTGCTGGAACAAGCTCGCGGACACGCTGCTGGGCTTCCTCACCTGTGAGCGCCCCGTCGCAGCGTGCTCACGGCAGGCAGGCCCGCCCGGCTCCGTCTGAGTTTCCTCGGTCCTGGAAGTCTGCTTTAAATTCAGAGAAGGTGCTTTCCCTCCGCTCACCCAGTCGTGACTGACGCCCTGCTGCTGCTGACGGAGCATGCCTCGTATCATCCGCACGTGCACGGCATCCAAAAAGCGTCCCCTCACGGCGTCGCTCTGCCTTTCACCCATGTCACCAAAACACCCGCCCGAGACAGACTCGGCGAAGAAGCCACCTGTGACTTCCGTGTCCAGTCTGCTCCGTTTTGGCAGGTTGCACTGGGGTGTGTTTTGATATTTCAGCCACTTGCTCTGAGCAGACATGTTTCTGAGAAGTGAGTCGCCCCCTGGTGTCACTGCCCTGCAACCCTTAAACGAAGAAGCTTCTCTTTGGCCCTCAGGCCCAAGGCCGAAAGGAAGAGTCACTGAGTCTTCACACAGGTTGAATACGGGAGAACCCGAGGACTCTGGCCTGTCACAGCCGGTCACATGGGACTGAGGATCCAGGTCAGGGGGCCCATCAGCAGGTGGCAACGTGACGAGCGGAACGCGCATGCTACTTTCTAACGGAAGCCTTTGAAAGTCCTTATTCTCCAGAGAGCTGAATTTTTTCATTACTGGAAAAAAAAACACCAATTAAAAAAATATGTTAAGGTCATACCTAGGCTCCAGAGAAGTGGGTATCTATACAAAAAAGTATCAACTGGCTTTGAAAAAAAAAAAATCACATAATTTCATTTCCTTTTTTAAAATTAAAAAAAAATTAATGGTTTTAGTCTCAAAAAAACATAAACCTTTCAAAGTTTAACTAATAGACTCTGAAACTCCTCTAAAGTCGATGAATTTGACACCATCCCTTCCTTATCCCTCAGCCACCGACCCCCATCGCCACACCATGTGACACGGCACCTAGGTGTTCAGGGCACTTCCAGCCATGGCGCGTCGCTCTCGGCGTGCAGGTGGGACCGCCGAGGCCAAGGGGGGACCCGAGCACCAACCGGCGGGCAGGAGGAGCACCCGCAAGTTCTCGTTCTCAACTTCACGTCCTTCCCCAGAGAACCAAGTTCATGGTGCGTTTATCTGACTGTGACTGTCATGTCCTCCAAGTTTTTATGACACTCACGAATTAATGTATCAACCTTCAGGGTAAAAAAGACATTTAGCTTTTTTTTTTTTTTAATCTATTGGTACATGATAAGAGTTCAGTTCTGGCCAACTCGTGTTTTGGCTGTGTTAGTAATAGAATATTCCTGAAAAAGCAAAAAGCAACAACAAATATTTGTTGAATAAATCAATGAATGGCTAATACTGCCTGGGACTACATAGGCTGAAAGTTTTTGTCTGACAATGCTGCGGTTTCCCATTTCAGAACAATGTGCCTTCTTGAAGCAGTTTCTGTTCTGCTGGATATAAACTCCGGCGATCGCCTGGGAAGCTAGCAGAGCAGCAGGCAAGCCAGGGACACCCTTTTATAAAGTGTTAGGCTGTGGTCCTAACGGCCCATCGAGCGACACCGACAGAGAAGTTAAAACCTCATCACAGAGTAAGGGTGCCGGGCATGGCTATGGCAGCCATCGGGTCCCCCGGGGTCACGCCTGTTTTTGACACGGACCCTCCCCTGCCTTGCTCCTCTACAGAGCACACCCGCGGGCTCTGCCCGACCACCCGTCCACGTGACAAAGCTCTTCACATCCGCCACCCAGGACAGGGTAACCGCCAGCAACGTCACCCCTCACCCCACACAGCTTCAGAATCGGGGCGCTGCACGGGTGAGATGGGCAGAAAAGAGAGATGACGAGTTAGCGGAAGGGACCCCACAGGACGTATGACACTTATCAAGCAGGGAGTGACCGTGGGGAGTCTACGCACAGGAAACGAGGGGCCTAGGTGTGTGGCCGGGGCAGCAGCTCGCTGACGAGGCCAGGTCCCAACATACAAAAGGGGAAACTCGGGGTGAGGCTAAGGTCGCCCAGTGGTGTGGGTCACACTCCAAAGAATCGGTCCCTTGGGAGGGAAGGGCCACCGAGGGGCCGGAGGGGCCAGGCTCTGGCGTGGCAGCTGTGACAAAGACTGCAGCTCTGGAGGACAGTTTCGGAGGCCTATGTGGAAAGCTGAGAGAAGGACCTGGAGCCAGAAGGGCGTGTTGTCCTGGAAACAGGAGCCACCTGTGAGGGAAGGAGCCATGAGGGAGGAGAAACGTGGGTGGCTTCGGGGCACAACGTGGAGTCTGGCTCCCTCAAGTGAAAAGCTGCACATCACAAGGACAGACAGACATCAGAGCCGCATGGCAACAGCTGAGAAAGGGAAGGTCACCTGGTGAGGTCCTTGCTTCCCGGGACTCCACGGAGAAGTCCTGTGCGCAGTCTTCATCTCCCGAGTCCAGAGAAAAAGGAGAAACAGGGCCTGCTGTGGACATCTGCTCTGGTGACGTCACCTATCCGGAAAGAGGAAACACAGCTCCAGACCAACACCTTCTTACTGCATTTCCCCCGCACGGTCTGAGTGAATTCTAGAAATCCACATGGTACAGATAATGCTTCTGATGACACCATGCGGAGCTGCGGACGGCAAAGGGACGGGACAGAACCGACTCGTGAAATCAACAGCAGGAAGGGACACGCAGGACAAGGAGCCCGCTAGGAGTGGACTGACCTGGGCCGGGATCTGGTTCCGGAGAAGGTCGGGTCTGGGGGGCTCGGGCAGACGCCCCGCAGAGGCTGCCCCTCACGTTCCCAGGGCGAGAGCTCGCCCAGCCGCTCCTCACACGGGACTCGGCCCCAGGTCCCGGACGCTTCAGGTCGCCTCGCACAGCTGACCGTCGCCCCACTCCCTCACGCCCCGTAGAACAGCCCCGAGCCCTTAGCTGTGCTGCCGCTTCCAGCAGTCGCCTCAGGACTCAGCGTGACGGAGCCGCGGTGCGCACGTGCATGAGAACAGGGAACCCGCCGGAGCCGGTTCTGACCGGGCCTGGGCAAGGTTTCCTCCTCTAACTCTGTCCACTTCCGCACGGTATGAAATTGGGAGGCGTGCGTGTGTTATTTATTTTGAGTAAACGACCAATAAAGATGCAAAGTCTATGTATAAATCAACACTTTCTTGACCAGCCCTTGGTCCAGAGTGGTGCCGGGGCCAAGGACGCGGCGGGGACACCCAGCTCGGTGCGAGCGGGCGGCGCACAGACGGTCAGTTCGTGGCTCAGCCCTTCCTGTCGCGCAGGCCCCGCACCTGCCTGTCGCCTACGGACCCGCACGGCCCGTGGGAGGGGGACGCTCTCTTGTCCCTCACAGCACAACCAAGGGCCTGAAGGCAGCGGTCAGGTGGCCACGGCCCTTAGACGCATGCGCCTGGGACAGCAGAGTCGGGGTGCAGGTCAGGGTGCGGGTGGGCCGCACTACGCAGGCAGCTGTCACCTCGGGACCGACGCCCCACACCACTGGTCCCGTGTCCCGTCTCCCCACAACCCTGAGGCCCGCCCCCACATTCCTTCTCACACCCCCGGGCTCCCACCCCGTCCCTGCCTCCTCATACCACCTCCCCACCGGCCTGCCCCCGTGTCCCATCTCCCCACACCCCCGGGCCCCACACCAGTGTCCCGTCTCCCCACACTCCTGGCCCGGAGCTGCAGGCGCTACCCTGTGCCCTGTGCCCCTCTGACTTCAGGTCTCTCCTCGACCGCATGATCAGAGGCCCCCTTCGACCCCGGAACATAGGGTGCCACCGTCACACAGCCTGCTGTCCCCCCTACGCAAGGCCCTCCGAGGGGCCACCCGTACTTGCTGTCTGCCTTTCTTCAGGAGGCCCAAGTTCCCGAGGGCAGGTCCGGGCGCCCAGGGCACCGCAACCCAGGGATCGCAGAAGTATCCGCTGAGTGACCGACCACCCAGCGAGCTCGTCTAGGGAGCATTCCCTGTCCAGTCCCACTTCCTCGCCTGTCACTCACCACTCAGCAACCGCGGTAACGGATCCCTACCCTCGCTTCGCTGTGACCGCTCCCGCCAGGGGCCCAGCAGATCGATTCCCTCCTCACGCCAGCAGGGACTGACGCCGCGGCCCCTCCCCGTCCCGGCTCTTGCCGACAGGACAGAAAGTCTTCTCCACACCACGCGGGCAGTCCCCTCTCGATGCTTTAGCTCTTCTACGTGCAATGACCAAGCTCTGGCCCCACCAGACCCGTGTCCCTGCCTCCTCGCTCTGCATCTCTATGTGAGCGAGGCCCCCCTCCCCACCGCCGAGGGCTGCACTGTTCCCCACGCCCCTGTGCTGAAGCCCTGACCCCAATGTGACTGCATTTGGAGACAGGTGCTTCAAGAGGTAATACAGGCGAAATGAGGTCACAGGAGGGGACCATGGTCCAAGAGAATCCGCGTCCCCGGGGAGAGGCGTCTCCGTCTCCCTCTGCCCCCACGCAGGTGCACACGCCAACAAAAGGTGGTGAGGGCACAGAGAGACGGCGGCCCCTGCGAGCCAGGAGTCCTCCCCAGAAACCACGGCAGCCACCCCACGACTGTAGACTTCCGCTGTGCCCTTGAACCGCCCAGCCGCCTGGAAGGTACACCATCTTCCTCTGCCTGGAAGCCCCTTCCCCCACACGCTGTCAAGTCACAAAGTCAGGGGTCTCTCTCCTCCCTCCCCTCCAGCCCAGGAACAACTGTGCTCACCCCCAACACTGACCTGAAACCTACTTACTAACACTCCACACCTTCCCTGCTAGTCCCCACTCCGGGTCACTGTCACCCACGGCTCCTCTCACGCCCTGCCCCCACCGCACACCAGCGGGCCCACCATCCACGAGCAGCCAGCAAAACCTCCAGGATGCACACTGAGTCACGGGCCTTTAGCAGCAAACCATCCAGGGACTTGCCAGCTTCCCCACACAGCGGTCATCCCAGTCAGTTTCTGTTTGTCCCCTGGGTTACTACCTCCCCCCCGCCACCGCCCCCGCTGCCTTTAAGAGCAGACCTCACGTGTTCTGTCCATCACTCTAGCCACGCCCACACACTCCCGGCCTGCAGAAGGCACCAGCACGGCGCGATGCCTAGTACCTCTCGGGTCTCACGGTTCATGGTGAGACTTCAGTCCGCCCCAAGCTCGGGACGCCTAGGCTTGGCGCACACACCGCTTCTGACTGCGGCCGGCCTCCTCTTACATTACGTGTCCTAATTGGCTTAGGACAGCCATTCGTTTCTCGTGTTTATCTTTGACTCCTTTACACAATTCTTAACGTCTCGTTTTTAATTGACTCTTCTATTTCTTACTTTTTAATTACGTATGCCTCTCATCTCATGTCATGTTGTAAGAATCAAAGCATCTCTGGATGACAGAGAGAGCAGCCATGCCCACTGTGGCTTCTCCTGCAGAAACCGCCCGGCCCATCCATCGCTGAAACAGTGTCGGGCGGTGTTGATAAACTTTCTCAATCGTGTTAAAAGAAATCAGCCTTAAGATTTTTATCTTTTTACTTTTCAAGACATTCATTTTTCATAAGACTACCAAAACTTTTGACTTCCACCATTAAAACTTCATTTTCGTTATACCTTATTTGCTTCCCATGAAGTCCTCGCTGCTGACGGAAAATCGTAATCCAAATGTCGTGAATATTCTGAATCTTTAGAAGGAAAATCTAAAATTGCTATGGAGACAAAAAGCATGGATCTTTACATAAGTTTGTTTGATACCAAATACTTTCTTCATGTTACATTTTACTTATAATTTACTTACAATCAATTTCAATTGAGTCCTCACTAGCCTCAGCTATTGCTTGAAAATTGGCTTCAACATTAAAGCGAGCGCCTCCTTTTGGAAAGTTTTCTTCATCTGGAAACTAGAAAACAGAGTCATTTATCAGCTCATTTAGTCAAGACAAAACTGTGTGTGTACATATCCGTACCTTTGTCTCTCTGTATACGCAGACACACACACAGTCTACGGTGCCGACTTGAGACACAGAAAGACAGAAAAGAGGTGATGTGAAGCCAATGCATGCGGGAAAAGCAGAGAACGTTACGGTCCAGCAATTCCTTCCAATCACATTTCTCACGCCTTCACATCGCTGAAGCAGGAATGCACCGTACATGTGACGGCATTTCACATCTCCACGCAAGAGCTCCTACGAGCCAAACAAATACAGCCGACCGCTGGACAACACGCATGGACGGCTCAGGCCAACGGCACGCGGGTCTTCCCAACATGCACCCAGCCGGCCCCCTACCCAGCCCGCTGCAGCTGGGAGGGTGCTGACCACCGCTGGGAGGGTGCTGACCCCGCTGGGAGGGTGCTGACTCCGCTGGGAGGGCACTGACCCCGCTGGGAGGGTGCTGACCCCGCTGGGAGGGCACTGACCCCGCTGGGAGGGTGCTGACCCTGCTAGGAGGGCGCTGACCCCCCTGGAAGCCTGCAGGGGGGGCCGACCGCACGCCGGGTGCTCTAGGCCCTATGTAAGGGTGCAGCGCCCGCCGTTGCAGCCAGCGAGCTGCTCTGGAGTCGAGGCCCCACACGGGCTTCCGGCCGCGGAGGGTGGCGCTCCGGCCAGCCTTGCTCGCCCACCTACTGCAACCTCTAGTCTCTACGCTGTGACAACCCGAACCATTACTGGGGGAATGAGAAGATGGCGGGGGGGACACGTCACTACAATGCGGAAAACGCATCAATAAAACACTGCGCAAATGTCAGTTCTTGCCACGATCTGTGCTCACAATGGCATTCCAGCCCCATTCCCAGCACGTTCGTGTGTGGAAACCGTTTGGCTAATTCTAAATGTATGTGCAAAGGCAAAAAGGCAAGAACAAGTGGGAGGATCTAAAGTCATGTGAACAACCCTTTGTAAGATATAGAGACTTCCAAAACCACAGCCCAACGAACCAGAACAGAAAGCACAAACAGACCCCCAAATACATGGACACCTGATTTATGGCAAAGGGGGCGATAAGAAGGAATTGAGAAAAGAGCTTTTTCAGTAAGTAGTGCTAGGCCACCTGGATGTCCCTATGGAAAAAATGTGAAACTCCCATCTGTACCTCAATACACAGAAATCAATCACAGGTGAACGGTAGATGAAAATACGAAAGGTGAAGTGGTAAACCTTCTCCAAGGTAATGAGAGAATATCTTCAGGACCTTGGGGTAGAGAGAGAATTCTCAAACAAGACATGAAAGCACTAGTCACAAAGGAAACAGCAGATGAACTGTATCACGTCAAAAACTATAAACTTGCATTCATCGAAAGGCATTATGCAGATGTCAAGGTCGGGAAGATACGTGCAACATACACAACCAACAATGAGTAAGTGCATGTATCCAAGATATATAAAGAATTCTAGAAATCAATAAAAAATACACCCATCAATTAGAAGCCTAGCACGAAGCCGAACAGCCACGTGACTGAAGAGGCTCACGGCAAGAGCCCGGCCTCATTGCTGGGTAGGAAATGCACACGAAACACGAGGACACGCCACCAAGCTCCCACCCGCACCCACCAGAATAACTGAGTTCAAAACGCAATGTCAGCAGCAGGCACGCGTGAAGGGGTGGGGGGCAGGGGCGCTGTGAGCTCGACGACACGGGGAAGCAGTCTGGCCGGAGGGCCTCGGCGTGAACACAGGCGGCTCCACTGCTGGGTGGCAGGCTGCACGGTGAGCAGAGCGTGTCGCATGTGCACGTGCTCGTCACAGCACACGACCTGCAGCAGCACTGTCGGTAACCACCCCGAACACAGACAACCCGAGCTGCAGCATGCACAAGCTGGGGTCCGTTCACACACTGCAACGCCACACCAGCCACGAGGATGGCCGGACACAGCCTCGGGCTGCAACGTGGATGACCTCAAACTGCCACGTCGAACAAAAGACACAAAAAACACACCGTGTATCAGACCATAAAATGAAATTTTAAAAGCGAAACAAATACATGGTATTAGAAGTCAAGACAGGGGCTCTCTTGGGAGAGAATGGGGCGGGTAACGACCGGAGGGGGTGCTTCTGGGGGCTGTGGACCCTCTGTCCCCAATGGTGGAGTTCACTTTCTGGTAATTACTGAGCTGTGCACTTATGGTCTGCGTCCTTATTTTCTATGTACATTACAAAATAAAAGGAAAAAATTTTAAAAATATGTTTTAAACAGATACGGTTTCGAACACATGCTTATCATTCAACTCGTATTTTAAAATTAGAATTTCCTACGATAGTGAGTTTTAAAGATTCATCAGCGTAGGACTTTCTCTGCTGGAGCAGCTCCTTTCCTGTGTGCAGAGACTGGACTCACAGAACTACGGTGAAGGTGGCATTAATGCCCCCGCAAAGAACACCCGACTTTAAGTGTTGAGAGCTCCTCCTGTCACTGATATTCACGAGGCCGTTGCAGAGAGATGTCGTAAGCCATCACGAAACACAAACGCGCCCCTGTATTAATGCTGAAAAGATTAAAGTGGTTGTTTTGCAAGACTGTGAGACCTGTTCTGTGAGATCACCACGAATTTTTAAAAAATATGTGACATCGACTTCAAATGGCAACTCATTCCGGAAGGAATGAGTGTTTATTTGCTGTTTACGCTTTGTGATAATTGTCCTTGAAAATGTTCAAATCCTATTTTTTCAAACTGAAAAAAACAGTACGAATGTGATCATTTGTAAGCTAAATTATGCAGCTGCTGACTGTTTATGAGTTTATATATTTGATCTTGCTACATAAGGGTGATAAATGCTTGAGTCACTACAGGGGTTTTGTCTTGTTTTGTTTTAGGCAACAGAGGTGCAAGCCCAGCTGTCACTGTCAACGACAATTCTTGGATTAGGTAATGCTTGCAAATCTGCAAAATTAGCTTTATGCTAAAAGGTTTGTTATTTACCAAATCCTATAGACCACATAGGACATTTACACAAAAGAAAGCAGGTTCATCTAAATACATATAATGGGTTAACTAATTACAAATGAGTTTGAAAACGGGCAATATAAAATGCAAACATAAAATTATATGCCATACTTCGCTATACACATACAACTTCCGGCTACTTGACATTTTGAAAGTTAACTCACCTGCAGAAATGAAAGGGACTCACGTGGTTCAGCTTCATTTTCTTTTGGCATCACAGGAGCCGGGCACTAAATTAAGATAAACCACAGGGAAAGGCAACTTACAAAACAAAACGTGAATTCCTACTAGACGTAAATACCAGAACACCACAACTAACAATCAAAGACAAAAACTAAGTGTTGATTAAACACCATGTTCACTTTGCGAGAATTTCAAAAGACCTGAATAGCACTGGTGAATATGAAGCAAAAGAAGTATTCATGTTATAAAACAGTAAGATCTTTAGACTTGACAGTGTACACCAAGAACCTCAAAAAGCTGTTCTTAGCCTTTCCAGTTATCAGTTCCACTTCTGGGAGTAAAATCTAAGAAAATAACTTAAAATGTAAACAATGATTTATGTGTAAAAACATTTACTAAAGTTTTATTTACATAGCAAAATGCTGAAATTAATCTAAATATTTAAAAATAGTGAACTTTTGTCCAAAGCATAGGATAACCACAGGATGAAATGGTAAGGATCCTTTAAAAGATATTTATGGTAAGTTTTAATAATGTGAGAAAATACAACATGGCATTAAGGGGAAAGGAAATAAAACTATTTGTACATATCGCTCTAACCATATTTTACAAAATAGGCTTTTTTAAAAAAAAAAGCTGGAAATGTTAAAATTATCTCATCTCTGAGTGATAGAGTAAGTTTTTTTTTCTTCACCTTTTTCTATATTTAAAAAAGGGGTGGAAACAAAGACTTTCAAAAAAAAAAAAAAAAAAAACATCCTCAGTAACATGGAAACTAGAGTAAGATAGAAATGGGGGCAAATGAGACATATAATGAAAGTGTCCCTCCAAAAATGCGAAGCGCCCCCTTGAGAAACACTAACCTAGATGACTTACTCTAAATTTCAGTGCATCCTGGTAACGCCGTCACTTTGTGTTAATACCACAAACTGTACCACAAGGCACCGTGGGTGCCACAGCGAACACCGGGGCCCACGACATGTTTTAAGCTGAAGGAAGCATTGTCCCCCGACATCTGTCAGATACCTAACAAACTACTAGGTCAAGGCAGTTCGGATCTCATGGCATTTCATTCCATGACATCGTATCTTTGCGAAGCTGGGCTTTGGGAAACTGCTAGGAGAAAAGTCAATTAACACGTGAAAATCAACGTGGCACGAGAAAGCTAACCCATTCCGAGGTCTGAGAAGCTGTGCAGTGTCCCCGTGCACACATTTAAAACTGTCTATTTAAAAATTAAATGCTTATGGGGACCATTCACAGGATATACATGAATCATATCACGTTGAAATTTCTTAAACTAACTCAATGTGATACGTCAATTGTATCTCAATGAACCTGGGACCAATAAAAACAGAACGTCTACTATGTTACTAGGACATAGAACTGGAGCTGCTCACTTCCACCGACTATGTAGTAAGTGGGCGCTGCCAGGTGCTCCTTCTGGCTGAGGGACGCAGAGAAAATATGAGAGCAAGGTGAGGCCACGAACCTATACAGCTCGTGACCCTCTGTTATTATAACCTCATTGCAAATCACAGGACATTCTATATCAAATAAAAGAATATCCTGATAGGAAAAATAACGCACCTGCTGAGGATTCCGGTTCAGAGGAGACTTGGGTCTAGCTTGTGAAAGTGCCGCCATCAGGGGCTCCCCGGCTGTAACGGACAGAATCACGTGACTTTCTTCATCACACGTTTAATAACAGTGCTCTCAGCTGTTTTCAGTGTTTCTAACACTGAATGAAACAAGGAGCAGAACTCAGATTTTAAGATGCGGCCAAGCTGATAATTGCTGAGAAAAATGTCAATCGTTTTCCACACTCAGTGTGCCGGACGAGACAAACGAGACTCCCGAGAGGGAAGGTCCCCCAAAATAAGTAAACCAGGTAAACTCAGATTGAGACACACAGGGTTCTGTATCAGTGGGAGATATGACAGCAGTAATTTTAGAAAGGACGACCAGAGGGGCCTCTCCCGGGAAGTGACATGTAAGCTGAGGCCTGAGGACAAGAGAGCGTCAGCCACGCCGGGGCTCAGTGTCCAGGCGAGGGCAGGACAACAGACTGAGGGGCGGCGGGCGGCGGGCCTGCAGAGGGAAGGTGGCGAGGCCGCACACCTCACTGGGGATCTGATTAAAAAGCTATTTTTTCTTAAAAGAAAGAGTGCATATTCGATAATCTCAATTTCTTCTGTAGACACCAAGAAGATCATCATTTTAAAGTGATTATTACTACAAGAAAATCATAGCTGTACCTGGTATAGACTTCATTTTTAGCCAATCTGTTTATTTCTGTTTTCATTATTTTCCTGTTAGAAACTTAGAACACATTAAATGAAACAAAAATAAGTGGATTTCTGAACTTAATGTTATTCCAGAAGAGAGCTTAAAGGTGGCGCTGGGTGAAAATTGATGTTTTCCCTTTACTGCCTTCACTCACGAACAAAATTCTGAATTAACATTTCTAAGGTAAATTCCATCACCTCGCCAAAGCTTTAACATGCTGGAGAAAACGTTAACACTTTCACACGTCCTAAATTGATAATAAAGCTGATTTTGTAGTTCTGTATAAAACTCTGTGAAGTCATTGGTTATATTCCAATAAGTTCAATTTCCTGAGACTGTCTCCAGAAAACCAACTCGATCCTTTAGAGGAACATGTTCCTGTCAGGAGCATCGGTCCTCGTCTTGCAGACCCGGCCCACTCACTACGCCGGGTGGAGGCCACGCGGACGGGCGCACCCAGGCGGGGACAGGGCGAGGGGACTCCCCTGGTCCCTCTCACACTGTCAACCTGCCCTTCAGGTCCCCTTGGTGCCACATTCCTCACGTCTGAGGCCAAGTTCTGGTGGTGACTGTGCCACTTAAAATGTGCCCTTCGCGCAGCGCCATCTAGTGTCGCTGAAGGCAGGGAGGCTGTGACATCCCTTGTGGAGAAAACGCAAATGGCCTGAGTCACAGGAACCGCTGGCCCGAGTTCGATGCTAATGAGTCAGCGATATCAATAAGGGTCTTTAAACAGAAATACACATAAGACACAGTTCCGTGTGGACTGGTGGAGAATGTTCTGGCCAGAGGTTTGCAAGAGCCCAACCCTGCATTTCCCTAAAAGCTTCAGCTCACTGGTGACTGGTGACCGGCTCCGTGTTCGTGGTGACTTCACAGAACAGAGCTACTGCAGACAGCAAGGTCACATGTGACTGTCTTTTCCAAAGTGATGAGAAAAAAAAAGAATGCCCAGAACCAGATTCCACACTTCTTAAATCTTCATAGAAATTTATATCCTCATGTGACGTTATGTATCTGCCCCAATTTATTTTTAATTTTCCTTATTTTTAATTTAAAAAATTAACAATTGTCATAAAATTTAACTACATTAAAAAAAACATTTTAGTAAAAAGCATTCCTGAGGAATCCTTTGAGATATTCAAATAAGAGTTCAATTTTAACTTGAGCATCATAAGGTACACTGTTCATTCACGTTCGTGTGTACACAATATTTACTACATTCACTAACGCGTTCTATATTTTTCTTTTCAAAATTATTGTTGGCGAAATACCATAAAGTCAAATGACCAATGACATACTGAAAGAAAATATTTGCAACATTTATCATGGGTAAGAGGCTAATATTTCTAACATGTAGAACTCAAACAAATCATTAAAAAACTGGACAAGGAGTAGAACAGAGAGTACATGACAAAAGATACACAAATGATGTTTAAACATATGAAGAGGCTGTTTCGCTTGTAGTAATGGAAACACAAATTTAAAATACACTGTAATGCCATCTCTCATCTATTAGACTGGCACAAATTCAGAAGGTTGGCCCCGCACTCTGGGGCACAGCTGTGGACAAACAGGCAAGCTCACCCTGTACTGGGGAGGAAAGGGGGCTAACTTCTGGACGGGAGCTTTGAAGTATCTATGAAGACAGTTACCCGGCCCTCAGGCACACCTCCAACAACACGCGGAAAGCCTGGTGTGTCACGGACGTACAGAAGGGGCCTCACTGCCACCGTATTCCTTATTCGTGACAGCAGAGCCCTGAGCCTGGCTGCATAGCTACTGTCATCCACACAGGAATCCTACGGCTGTAAACAAAGTGGGGAGGAGTCCATGAAAGACAGGAAGTGACTTCCAGGATCTATCACTAGAAAACAGCAGTTGAGGGGCCAAAAATAGAGCACGGTGTCTTCTGTTCTACACGGGACAAGAAGAACTTATACATGGAGCTGGTTATTTTTGCAAAAAGAATAACAGGCGTGACATCTTGGTTATCTACGGCAGACAGGAAAGGGAGGGATCCGAGGGTACACTTCCACCTAGCTTTGACTTTAACCGGGTTAATATCTGACATGGTCAGAAGAAATCAACGAGGACGGCCATAAAGCCCTCATTCTAAATATCACTGAACTTAACCATATTCACATCAAATGACGACATGATCACACAAGAGAAAGCGTAACCCGGTTAACTTTAGAAACTCGACCCCGTGCTCGCAGTAGGGTGTATTCTAAAACAAAGGAAAAAAGCTGCGAAGGGTCCGTGAATGTCACAAGTTGTTTTCTGCTGGCAGCGACGCCGGTGTAACAACCTGGAGACCGTCTGTGGGCACTGGAGGCGGAGGAGGCGAACGCGCTGAGCAACGGAGGGACTGGGAGCCCCGGCCCCTGCGCTGCAGGGACGAAGCGGCAGTTACGGACGAGGCAGGGACCCTGGGGTTCAGAGAGAATCACCATGAGCTCGTGACTCCGGGAAAGAAGTACCTCCTGACACAGGTCCATAGTGAAAGAGCACGTCTGCTTGCATGTGCTGTGTGCCTGCGTGTGCATGGGACGTGTGGCCCTGAGGGGTGGCCTGAGGGGCCGTGACCGGAGGGAGACTCGCCTTGCACTGCACCTCCACGAGGCTTCCCTGAGGACCTGCGCCACCCACTCCTGCACCGTTGGACCCCCGCGCGGGGCCCCCGGGGCAGATGCCTCGCACCCCTCGGGCTACAGGGACTGTCAGAGCAGAGAAGCCGCCTCACCTTCGGGACTGCTGTTGGGCGCACGCGTCTGCGCAGCTCCCTGTCGTTCACAGGCAGTTTTCTTTCTCAGTATTTCCAAGCCTTCTAAAGCCGAACCGTGTTCCAACAATGACTTTAACAGGGAAATGTCAGTTACCGATCCAGAAGGTTCTGAAGAAGTCCTTGGACCACTCCAGTACCGTCTGCCTTCTCCTGCAGTATCTATCTCGACGTGGTTGTGGGGTACACTTATCACCCCTCCCGGACCTTTGGGTTCAGGAATCTGTGCTCCTGCGTCTTCAGGAACAGGCTGCTTTCCTCCCAGAGGGTAAAACCACGAACCGCAGACTTGGGGGTTTGACTGGCCAAGCGCAGCGTGTTCTTCAGAGTGATTCTGACTGGCATCGAATAGCTGGACACCACTATCACCACCAGAGACTGTGGGCAAAACCTGTCCGTCATTTTGATCTAAGTCACCACCTGCGGTAAAACAATTGTTTCCAGGAGTCTGATTAGTGGCTCTGTTTAAAAAATGAGGAAAATGGAAATTCATGTTTATACCTTTCGGTTCTTTCGGGAGTGAAGCAAAACCATCATTACTTCCGAGTTTTGGGGTGGATTTACTGGCATCTTCATGATCTGCATATACGTCATTGGTCCACCCCGACGAGGCAGAGCTGCTGAGTGTGTCCCCAAGTTCCCTGATGTCTCCTGCAGGGCCTCCAGCTTCCCAAGCACCTGTGTCAAAGCCTACACAAGTGTCACCACAAAACCCTGGTGGTGGAGCCTCTTTCGCAGGCATCATCTCTGCGGGTTCACCAGCAGGCAAAGGCCAGTGTCCACGGCCACCCTCCCCACAGCTTCCATCCTGCCGAGCCGCTGAACCGCAGCCACGCGGCAAAGTGCCCTGCGCCCAACCCTCAGAATCCTGGGGTCCTCTGCTGCTTTCCCACGACTCCTCCTCAGTGTCGCTGGTTTCAAAGCTGTTCAAGTTAAAAGTTACCTCCAGAGCTGGTTGTGTCCCACAATCCATGGGCTCAGGAATGGTCCTAAGACTTTCGTTATCAGTGCCACTTTCGGAAAACATGTCAGTGACAGTGTCCGAGGTGCCATGACTGGTACTCAGTGAGGACGCAGTCTGTAGACTTTCAGGTCTTGGCAGACAAGACACCGCCTGCTCACACCCCTTTCCTGGTGTTCCACACTCGTGTACCTCCGGAGCACCTGCCCTGAGGAGAATGGGTCCTTTTACACACGTGGGGTCATTCTGATTAACAAGTACTTGACCATGTTCTTGAACGTCAGATTCTGACAACAAGTGGCCATTTCCGGTGCTGCTGCAGGTAGCAGGTGAGCTGCTGCTTTCGCGGAGTGAAGGAACTTCTAATCTTCCCTCCCGGTCCCAGGACGGATTGTCATCACCTGCTAGCTTGTCTTCATTATACTGTCTCCCATTCTCAGCACGTGATTCCAAGAATTGTGTCCTTCTGTGTACCAAAAGGTCTTTCAAATTCAAATCTGTATCATCTCCTTGGGCCTGGAGTCTCCTTTCTAAATCATCACCAACTACGGTAGAAGAATGAGCAGAGGGACGCTGTGAGGACAAACACGTGGCCCACCAGCTTTTACTCTTCACGGTATTTCCTGATTGACGCTGACAGTGCAGACGTTCTGTCCCCACATCGTCACCCTCTTCCTGTGCGATTAAGCCCTCTGAGTGGGTGGGGACTTCTAACCCTCCTAGGGGCTGCGCCGGAGGGAAACGTTCCACGGTCTCATGATTTACTTCTTGGGACGTACGAGTTGGCCTGGACTTCAGAAGAGCTACTATCTGTGCTCTGCTCCTGATGCTCTGGGGTGCTCCTGAACTGTGAGTCTGGGGTGTCCCTGAACTGTGAGAAGTCAAGCTACACCTTTTCATGGGTTCGCTGGTCAGTAAGGAATCTGAGTGCTTATTCACAGAACCAAAGGGTGAGCAGAAATCACTTTCTTCACATGGCATTTCCGCATTAATCTTGCAGGAAGGAGTGGAGGCAGCTGATGAAAAGGGTGGGCCACGTCCATCTCGATCCCTGTGAACGACACGGTTCTCGGCATCTGCTGGCACCTCATTCACACTGTTGCTGCCCACAGCGGCGAACAAACATGGGGCACTAGGGAACGGAGAAAGAAGGACGGGGCCCCCCGGCTCCTCAGCCTCGAACGCTGCAGCTGAGTCACCGTGTTCCATAATAACCACTTTCTTTGGCACCTGACGTGGTCCTTTAAAACCCTAAAAATAATAAAACAATTATTAGCTGTTCTGTTGCCTATAAAGAGTGTGTGAAATGAACTGGCTAAAAAAAAAGAAGAAAGAAATGAAAGGAATGTGTGTGTTTTGCAAGGTAAATAATTTAAGATATAAAGTTTGTGAAGTTAAAAGGCAAACTCATTTTTATTAAGATTTTTCTAATTAGAGGTCACTTCCTTTTGACCTAAGCTTATACTATGAAGTACCACAGTAATAACGGAGCACAATAGCTCCACAATTCACTACTTCTTGGAATGATGTGAGAAATACGTGTTGGCTCATCATCTTACACAGGGGAACTCACAGGGAACTTCCTCCTTAAGCCGGCGGGCTGATACCCCAGGTACCGGCCCGTAGGCACGGTCCTCCGTGAGCCAAGCACGGGTGCTTCCTTAATCACGTCCTGCTCAAAACCAACGCCTTCAGCAGCTCTCACCTCCTCGATTGTGATTAAGTACCGGTCACTTTCTATGTCATCTCCAGGTTTCACCTAATTTAAAGAATAAATGTCAAAATCACACAGATCTGATCATCTACGTGCTCCAGAAGGCTCACTAGCACTAGAAAGACACAATGGCTACTTGAAAAAGTTACTGGATAAATCGATAACTAAATTATTTTTCATGCACTAGTTAACTACCAACGAGCACAAAAAAGGATGGTAATACAACAAAAATTTCACTAATCTGTTAATTCAACAGTGCGTGGTGGCACCCTACATGAGGCCTCCTGTCACATACTGCCAATATGAATACAATCTTCTCTCAAGGAGATGGTTTAAAATCCACAACACAAAATGTAATTTTAAAACATTAGAGCTATTAAGTATTAATTATGTATCTTTATAAATTAATGTGAATTAAATACAAGCATAATTATCAGTTATTACAAATTATTAGTTTGCTTAAACAATCATATTCTAAAAAAAGCATTTTAAATCATCTTAATCAACAAAATATAGCGCTTGCCACGATCTGACTGCAACATAAAAATAATCAACCTATTTGATAATACATAGAATCTGTGTATTCTCAGATAGTGTACTTAATCTCTATTTATGAAATGATTTTAAATGAAATAATAGCAGTTACCACCAATTAAATATCTAATAAAAGTGTTTCTCCTAGATCCTCTTGATAAATATAAAAATACCATAACCACTGTTAATATCATATAAAATCTACAAATAGATTGAATACCATAAGCAAAACTTGCACAGTGATAATAAGACTATGCATCTGAACACTTTAGAATCGGTGCTGAGCCGCTGGGCACTTTACGAAAGTTATTCCTCATTTTCAGACCAACCCAGTGAAGTCTGTCTATGGTCTATGTTTTACAGTAGAGGTCAGACACAGAGGCCAGGTGAGCCAGGAAGGACGTGGCAGTGGACAAAGAATCCAGAACGAACAGCTCTAATCTTACTTTTCACACTAAAATATGTCGTTAGCTCCTCTATTCCTTCTTCCAATAGGGGAAAAACACAGAATAAATGTATGAGAAATTATTTTAAATAGGAATTTTACAATAGATCCAACTCCAGTTCTCTGCCTACTAAAACTGTGTACAAGAGTCAGACTATAGAGTCACTCCCAGGTACAAAGCCCAGAGGGAGCTGTGACGCTGAGCGTGGGCCAGTTACCAAGAACCCTCTGTGCCGTGCCCCTGATCCACAGTTCAGAGGGCTGTGCGGAGATTTAATGAAACATCTGAAAGCTTTCAGCACAATGTGGCTAATCATAAATGCTCAATAAATACTAGCTACAATTATTAGTATTAGTATCGTGACTATACTATTAAACAATATTCGTAAAGGAAGTATTTACAGAGATTTTTAAACAATAACTTAAAACAAGATAGACACATTAAAATACCTCGAGGCACTTAAGAAAGAAACTCTCCAAACATCCTCCTTTGTCATCGTATAAAATTGCCTATAGTTAAGAAAAAAAATGTTAAAAGGAGACAATATAATTCTGCTTTTCTTAAACACCTTTGATAGCAAGTGAAAAGTTGTTATACAGGGAAACCACACCAGGAAAGGATTACCCGCCTTGTTAACCTGTTAGAAAGGGCATCTATCTTAGATGTTTACCAGCATCTACTCACTCCGTGCAAGACAGCAAAAGCACCCACAGAAGAAATTCAAAAGTTTAGTCCCTTCTGGGAGGATCCTGAATGGAACTGGGGAGCAGACAGACAGGAATGTGTTGAAGAGGGCAAAGCAGGAGACAAGCCAGTGAAGAGGCGGCTGTCGCGGTGTGCCGCGGAAGGTCTGGGCGAGGCTTAGTGCTCAAAGTGGTCGGCACCAGCTGTCGGCGAGGCACGGTGAAGCTGGCACGCGCCGGGTCGGGGGAAGCTACGTGGCGATCGTCGCTGGCTTCCTGCCTGTGCCTCGGCCATTTCGCAGCGGCTTCCCCGCCGGCACCTTCAGGGGCGCTGTCGCTCTTTGGAAAGTCCGGCAGTTCGTTAAAGGACTAAGCGGAGGGTGGCCCCATGATCCAGCAGTCCGCTCTTCAGCATAGAGAAATGAAAGCGTATGTCCTCACAAAAACACACACAAACGTCCACGCCAGCACTACTCACAACACTCAACAGTGGGCACAACCCAAATGCACGTGGATTGATGACGGATAAACAAAATGTAACAAACCCATACAGTAGAATGTTACTCAGCAAAAAACTGGAGTCCTCATATGTGGATCCGCACGGATGGACGCTAGAACACGGGACTGAGGGAAGGAAGCCATTCCCAGGCCCGGAGCGGACAACCCACCGAGACAGGAGCGGACAGGCGGTGGCTCAGGCCGGGCCTGCGAACCGAATAGTGACGACTGACAGGTGCGGGGTGACAAAAATGTCCTAAAGTTAGACTATGGTGACGGCTGCCAGAGTCCATGAATACAGACCCTGTGACCACCATTGAAGTCGCCTCGCTCGGCTCCCTCCACAACTGCGTCTGACGGACCCAACGTGGCCGGGGCTGAGAAACCCGCTAAGTCGAAAATGAAGGCAGCAAGGCAGGAGAAGGGTCACTGCCTTCGAGAGAAGCAGCCGAGCAGGACAAGGAGCAGCGACCGCCATGTGGCGCCCGCACGGCCCGCGAGCACCGCCTCCCGATTTCTATCGGCTGTTAGACCTTGGGAGATGCGACGAGGCTGGGTCGGCTTAAGTGACCTGCTGCCCCTTTCAAGTCCAGGAACCGCTGACCACGAAGGCCACACCCGCCTGTCCCATGGCCCGCCTGGCTGGCAGGAGAGGAAAAGGACCTGCACGTGGTGAAGGCAGACACTGAGGGACAACAGTGAAATCTCGAGGGAAAACCAAGCTGCTCCAACGCGTCCTGCAGGCTGTCAAGGGCCGTTTAATCAGGGCGCCACTTTTTTCAAATGGCAAGCTTTCGACAATTGGGCAATCGATGAATTTTAAAGTATTTGTGCTTTTTAAATTACATTTTAAGAGGTACTTGTAACGTTTTTAGATAATTTACATTTAAATGTATCTAACGGATTAGTTTTATGATTCTAAATTAAAATGTATAATTGAGAAATTCATTTTGGATATGTTACTTGTTAATTGAAAAAAGGGTTAAGTAAATTTTACTCAGTTTATAAATCATATTAGAATCTTAAAAGGCTTTAAGATGAACGATGTTTACAATTTATTAGAATTAAGAGGTAGATTTACATCCTTGGGAGGGTTTTGTTAGGGCAACTTAATGCTAAAGAAAGAAAATAAAATATATCAAATTTATAAATTTAATTTAAAATATTTAAGATTTTGTTTTTTAATAGCCTGATTATTAAAAGTATCTACCTTGTTCAACTTAAGTTGACTAAATATTAAGCTACAACCCCATTGAAAGTTAAACTAAACTAGGTTTATAAATTTCATAGGATTTATAAGTTGAACTTGAACACTTAAGGTAAAACTAGTTTTTAATTTTGTTTTGGTAAATTAAATGTTAATTTAAAGTGATAATGATAAGCAGCCTTTCACAGTGAAAGCTGCTCTAGAGGTAACTTTACAACGGCCACATGGAATAAATACGAGACACGGAGAGCGTTAGCTGCCAGGCTGGGGACAGTGGCCTCACTGCCAAGGCCATGGTCTCACTAACGACGCACAGTCTCACCAACATGTGCTTTGTGTTGTCAGCTCATCTGTAATAAAGGTGTTCTTTTAAACCAGTGATATTGAGAGAGGCAGTCGAATGGTTAGGACGTGGGCTCTGGAGCCAAAACCCCAGGTTCATGGAGGAACCCTCCACTTTCTAGCTGTGGGACGCATGGGCAGGCCACCGCACCTCTCTGTGCCTGTCTCCTCCCCTAGGGAAGGGGAGGACAGGAGACTCACGCAGACACATGCACAGCACCATGCCTGGCACGTGGTAAGCACTCGATGAGTATTTAAATCAAAAGCGGAGGGGGTGGGGGCTGGGGCTGAGCGCATGGGTGCGGGGGGTCAAAAGGCGCCAACTTCCAGCTATAAAATAAGTCAGTCCTGGGGTGTGACGCACAGCACGGCGGCGCCAGTCACAACGCTGCATTGCACATCTAAAAGTTGCTAAGAGAGGAAATCTTAAAAGTCCTCATTATAAGGAAAAGAAGAAAAAAAGTCTGTAATTATGTGTGTTCACAGATGTTAACTACACTTATTATAGTGCTCATTTTGCACTGTTTACAGATATAGAATCATGTCGTCCACCTAAAACTAATGTGATGGTACATGTCGGTTTTGTGTCCATAAAACACACAAACGAGGGAAGCAGATCGCCCTCCCCAATGTGAAGGGGCTTCGTCCAATCAGCGGAAGCCCGGATAGAACAAAGGCAGAGAGAGAGAGCGAGAGATACTGATACAGCTTTACACGCCTCTTTATACCAGTACGTGGGACTGAGTCCCGAGGACAGCTTTAAAGCTTGGGAAGGGAACAGGCCGACGGAGGACACTGAGAAATGGTCAGTGAGCAACAGCGGGAGGCCGGTGTCCCAGAAGTTAAATAAAGAATGGGGGGCTCCAGAGTGTACGGGTCACGAGACCCGATCAGGGACAACACCAGCTCTGGCAGATGGAGCCGAGGCGGTAGGAAGAGAAGCCACCGAGGATCCCACGCCTAGCAGCGTGAAAGCACCCTACTAAATCACTCTCCAACATTCCTAAGAAGTTTCAACAAAATCTAATTCAAAACAAACAAATAAATAGTATTTACTGAACTTTTGAAATGTACAAACTAATCACTGTGATGTGGGAATCATTTGGCAACTTCTGTTCTCAGGTCCAGCCAGCTTATGAAGACACCTAACATTTTATCATCTACAGAGTTCTCGTATCATTCCATGAAAAGGCAGGAGCCCAGCTCTCGGATTCAGCCATCAGCTGCTGTGCACTTACTTTGTTTCTGCAGCGAGTGACCTTCAGAATTCCATCTTGCCACACTTTTGACTTCTTCATCTTTTGATGAGTATACAGTACCTTAATTCCAAAAATACAAAGTAAAGAAATGGTTTCTATTTATATATATTAAATGTTGTATATTTTTAGGCCCTTCTACAAACAAAATATATTTAAGACATCTATCAAAATAAAAGCACAGATATCATAACGATAATCAAAAAAATCTATTTAAAAAAAGAAACTAGGTAGTGAAAGGCAAGGGAGGGAGAAAGGAGAAGCAAAACCTAAGAAGTGAAGAGTTAACTGTGCAACAAAAACCACTGTGAGCTTCTCAGTCATCAGTGGGAAGGGAGAAGTGTCCGGTCACAGGGCTCACGACGCGCAGTTCTCAGAGTGCAGCCCAGACACTCCTGCTGGTCCCAGGGCTTTTTCAGGGGTCTGGGAGGTCAAAGCGTTTTCACGACGTTATTTGGCTTTTCACTCGCATTCCTGCGGGCAGTTACGGCAGAGTTATGTATGTGCAACGCTGCAAGGTTCAATTTCAGACTAACGCAGAAGCAGATCTGAGAATGAAGTCAAATGTTAAAGGGATCTGCAAAACATGTAGAGCAGTGCTGCTCTTTTCAATATGTTTTTGTTACAGTTTTCGAAAACAGCTATTTTCATTAAAAAGTAATCTGTTAAATGTAATGGGTTTATTGTTTCTTAATGAATTAATAAGTATTTCAAAAATTTGTTATAATTTCTAATATGAAAGACATCAATAGACATAAGCCCCACAATCAAAAACTCTTTGGGGTCCTCAATAATTTTAAGAGACCAAACAATTTAACAACCACCGATGTACAAAGAAGCATGCCAGTGCTTCAAGAGAAAGAAATTACTGTCTGGTCCTGAGCTTCCTAAGAATTTGTTCCAAAGGCCTTTCTTTGTACAGCAAATGTGAAGGGCAGGCAAGAGACGAGGCTTCCACGTAAAATACAGGGCGGTATCTGAGACACACACATGTATACTAAAAAATTCTTCACTGTTTATCTGAAATTCAAATTTAACCAAGTGCCCTGCTCCGCTCTGAGGCTTTGGGTTGTATTTTACTGTTGTTGTTGTTGCTGTTGTTTTCTGCTAAATCTGGCAACTCTAGCAACATTTGTTAAATGTAAAAGGAAAGAAGGAAGAAAAAAGGAAACAATGGTAAGACTTACAATAAATTCTTGGCTTTCCATTGTTTCTTCTGAAGTTATAAATCAGTCAGCTCTAGAAAATAATCAGTGGTTAGTCAACTATTTATATCACCTAAAATGAAAAACGACAAAGCATATTCCACCCTGATGAAAAGATGAATTATCAGATACACTTTACCCCCACACGCTCTTGACCAGAGGGAGGATCTGAGTCCCAGGACTATGCAACTGCGATGTAAAGAGAAAACTAAGTAAAATGTATAAATATTTTAAATGTTTCCATATATATAATATATATATTATACATGTTTGCAGTAGTCTGCAAACATTCTTCCAGGTGCCATAACAAGCATCAGAAAATGATTCCCCCTAGAAGGTTTGGTTCCTTAGAGAGCCAGCTTCAATTTGTAGTTTTGAGTTGATATGGTCACCACAAGATGGCCCCCTTGCGTTTAAAAGTTTTCCCTTTTACATGCTAAAGTCAATATACTACAGTATCTAGTGCCAGATGTTATAATACTCTGCGAGAAAACAAAAATCTTTTCAACATGGTTGCAACGAATACTGTAGTTATTCTATTATTCTATGCCATTGGATAAAACTGTCATTTGGGCAAACTCAGAAATCTAGACTCGCTGATGGTGATTAAAGAACAGAGACGCCACGGTTCCGAAGGTGTGACCCCCGGACCAACGGCATCGGCACCAGCTGGAAACCAGTTAAAAATTCAAATGCTTGGGGTCCACCTCTGACCTGTTAGGTCAGAAAGTCTGTGCCTAGTAGTCTGTTTTAACAAGCCTTGCAGGTGATAGTGACACGTACTTGAGCATTTCGCCCTGAAAGACGTAGGGGATTCAATAACAAAGCGTAATTTGCAATTCTGGATTCAATACCTCATTTATACATAGAAACTAGGCCACCTATATTTTATTTATAAATTACATATATTTATTTAGTATTTACTATGTGAGAGACTAAAATGAACAAAACAGTATTCCTAATCTCAAGGAATTTTCAGAATCGAGAAGTGATGAACAGTAATTACAATAAAAAGACAGAAATAAGCACAGGAGGGACGCCAGCTCGGCCTAGGGCATCAAACAAGGCTTCGCGAAGGATGTAACGTCTAAGCTGTAAGCGGAAATGACCATGAACCAAGGGAGGATGCCAGAGAAGGTATTCACAAATAGGAATCAATCCATACAAAGGCCTGTGGAAGACGCAAGACCAAGGATCTCTAAGTAGTACAATTAAGGAGTCAAGGGTAAAATGGTGAGTGGTGAGAGCAGAGACTACAAAAGGAGTAATTACAGGCATGCCAAGTTGTTCGGGTTTTCTGTAAAGAGCACAGAAGCCATGCCAGGATTTTAAGAATAAGATGACATAATTTGACTTTGGTTTTAGAGATTGCTCTGGCCGCCAATTAGAGAAAGAACGGGGTCAGGGGTAGGCAAATGATATGAATACTTGCTCTGGGACATAGTTCACAGGACAGGACCCAGACTTACAGGGGTACTGCCTTTCTTAGATATAACTCCCATATCCCACATCCCTCCCCTCCAGCCCACTGGAATTGCTGGATGCCTAATGAATGCCAAGAAGATAACAGGGAAGTCCAGAGAGATAGCATTCACTGCTGCTTTTAGAGCAACTTGATCCAGCCACTGAATGGGTTGGACATTCTGTATATGTAGATGAGACTACATGGTGTAGACACAGTGCTTGCATGTGGTAGTTATTAATATTAGATCTCTTTAATAACAGCTATCATTTATGCAGTGTGATTATATGCTAGACATTGTTCAAATGCTTTAAATGCTCGCCTTTTATGGTGCAGATACTATTTCTTATATTCATTTTACGAAAAAGGAAACTGAGGTACATAATTGGTAAGTAATTTGCCCAAGATTATAAGTAAA
>NW_024352148.1:271232-271699 GCF_902729225.1 Pteropus medius
AATATTCGCGCGAAAGCCTGTGACGTCATCAGCCCGGGACGGCACCTGAGCGGGAGCCGACACTCAGCAGACCGCCGTCTTCAAGCCGCCGATCCAACTCCTGATTGGCTACGAGCCGCCCGACGCCCCGCCCGACGCCCCGCCCACGCCAGTGACGTAGAGACGGCGCAGCGCCTCGGCGCGTCTTTCTGAGGCGTCCGGGGACTCCTGTCGCTCGCTGTATGACGCGAACACAGCCCCGACTGTAGGACCCCGGAGACGGAAAGGCTCCAGGACGCAGTCTCTGGCCCTATATTTTGGGACTTGAACGGAGTGAGTGGCAGGCGGGCTCCAGGGCCGCTCAGGTGGGGCGAGGTCAGCCCGCCCCGCCCCGGCGCGCGGGCTGGCTCCGTGCGCGCGCAGGCGTCCTCGGCCGCGTGGGCGGGCCCGCCGTTGGGGGCGGGGCGCGCGGCGTCCGGCGCCTCGGG